>NW_013653429.1:0-1879 GCF_000499385.1 Eimeria necatrix
TGCTGCTGCTGCTGCTGCTGCTGCTGCTGCTGCTGCTGCTGCTGCTGCTGCTGCTGCTGCTGCGCTGCAGATTGTGTGTACCAGCTGGATCTGGTGACGATGAGTTGGGCCTTCGCCTCTGTGGCTTCGTCGGGCCCGGATGCCTTTGAGCTCTCCGCATGCACTGTGGCCTTGGTGAGCTGCTGCTGCTGCACTGCAGCATCTGCTGCTGCTGCACTGCAGCAGCTGCTGCTGCTGCACTGCAGCAGCAGCTGCTGCTGCAGCACTCTGTGCTGCTGGGGCGGAGCTGCGCCGCCGCTTGCTTGCTGTTGTTGCGGCAGTCGTGCGCGGACTCACTCGGCATTTTCTGCTGCTGCTGCTGCTGCACTTGCTGCTGCTGGACTCGCTGCCGCTGCGCTGCTGCTGCTGCTGCTGCTGCTGCTGCTGCTGCTGCAGGGAAGCCTTGTAGTGCTAGGGGGGCGGTGCCTTGACAGCAGCCTTTCGAATTCTGTCTTTTGTTTTCCTTTGGGGCGCCCAGAAGCCCCGAAGCGCAAATCCACAGTACCCAGGCTGCAGAAAAACTGAAAGCGTTTTGCTGCTGCTGCTGCTGCTGCTGCTGCTGCTGCTGCTGCTGCTGCTGAAGCAGCGGCAGCTGATGCTGCTGCCGTGGCAGCTCGAGGGACGTGGTGAGACAACGCAGCGAATAACAGGCAGCACCGAAAGTGCACAAAAGACAGCGACAGGTATTTTGGCTCAGTTGCTGCTGCTGCTGCTGCTGCTGGAGCAGCAGCAGCAGCAGCAGCTTCCGCGAACCCTTGAAAGGCCAACCGTGCCCTTATTATCCGCAGCGAACGTATTCCTTTCCCTTATCTCAATGCATCTTGCTAGCCAGCTAGCAAGCTAACTAGCTAGCTACACAGCTAGCTAACTAGCCAGCTAACTAACTAGCTAGCTGGCTAGCTAGCTAGCTAGCCGCAGATTGCCTGAACGAATCTCCGTGGATCCCCACAGCCCTGCGACGCGACACTGCGCTTGGCTGGCTAGTCCCCAGCAATTAGCTAGCTAGCAGGCTCCCTAGCCAGCCAGCTAGCTAGCTAGCTAGCTAGCTAGCTCGCTTTAGCCAGCTAGCTAGCTAGAGCCAGCTGGCTCTTCGTAGTTATGTGGAGTGCCTCGCTTGCCATCGGCAAGCCAGCTAGCTAGCTGGGCAGCTAGCCAGCTACTTGGGCAGCTAGCCACTAGCTAGCTAGCTAGCTGGCTAAGGAGCTAGTAGCTAGCTAGCTAGCTAGCCACTCAAAACATCTACAGAGGACAAATTCAAATGCAAAGTCTCTGACGCAAATGGCCGAGGAGGCTGCATCAGCCCGAGCTGTATGTACACCTGAGTGCTCTCATCACCAAGGGGCCCCTTTGGGGGCCCCCCGGGGGGCCCCCGGGGGGCCCCCCGGGGGCCCCTGGGGGCCCCCCGGGGGCCCCTGGGGGCCCCTGGAGGCCCCCCTGGGGGCCCCTGGAGGAAATGGCAAAACCGATTTGAAGGGGCCTCGGGCGCAACGCTGTAGTCTGTGCGCCCTGTACTGCACATGTGGCTAGCCAGCTGGCTAGCTGGGGGGACTAGCTAGCTAGCTAGCTAGCTATGCGGCTAGCTAGCTAGCTAGCTATTTGGCTAGATATTTGGCTAGCTATGTGGCTAGCTAGCTAGCCAGCTATTTGGCCAGCTATGTGGCTAGCTAGCTAGCCAGCTATTTGGCTAGCTGGCTGGAAAGCTGGCTAGCCAGTGGGCCATCGCTAGCTAGCTAGCTGGGTAGAGGGGCACTATGGGTTGCCTGCTGGCCGCAGCAAAGTGCCCCAGCCGACTGCGTCGGCTGCAATCCCCAGATTTGCTGCTGCTGCTGCTGCTGCAGCT
>NW_013653430.1:0-1842 GCF_000499385.1 Eimeria necatrix
AACAGAACAATGTCACAGAGCGAACTGCTAACAGAGTTGGCTAAAGTGCAGTGGAATGGTAACCTGAAGGAATACACGGATCGGTTTGCGACTGTAGCGGAGCGGGGCATGAGTCTTACCCCTGCCGAACTCGCGGAATACTACTGCACAGGGCTACCGACTGACCTCCATCTCTCAATAACTAATGACAGACAAGTGAAATACCTGACGTGGGAACAAGCGGCGACAGCCGCAACACGGCTCTACGAGCCCAAGCAGAGCGTGCTGGAACTCCGCGAAAGAAACAGTCGAGCCATTAGGGCTATCATGCAAGCTAATGGACCCGTGGGCGCCAGGAAATAGAAAATCGCTCTGGGGGAACCCGAGGAAACTGTTTTGAGTGTCAGGGTCGCGGACACCCGGCACGCGTCTGCCCCAGCAAAGGGGAACGTACCAAGCGTCCGGGGGAAACCTGCAAGAGATGTGGAGGTGTGGGACACTACGCTCGGGACTGTCCCTCGTATGAACGCGGCCGGCCTGAGCCGGTGGACAAGCGCGGTAGAGCGCCCGCCCGTCCTAACACTGAAACGACGGAGCGATTAAACTTGCGGGCCTACGCGTAGTTGGAGACGAGCGTTCTAGGCCGCGTAGCCATGGCAAGGGGATGATGTGCGCGGTGGCGACAGGCCCCAATGCCATCCCAGTCTCCCTTGAGAGGAGAAACCAACTCCTCAGCACTGCGGAAGGAACTAACACGAGCGAGGAGCACGAGGAAGAGACTCGGCCGCTCTCGGAAATGCGGTGGAAGTCTGGGCCAACGTCGATCCTGAGTGCGGAGACTCCGGACGCGACGACGGATAGCCGCAGGAAGTCTGCGGAGGCAACAAAGGAAGGCCATCCGTCCGACGTGACAGAGATTCTGCCACACTGGTGGAGGGAGACTTACATGAAAGAGTCTTACGAACAAGGGGGAGCGTTGTGTTGTGTGGGTGCGACGGCGGTACTTCGCGTTGAGCTCGCAGGGAGTCCATGTGAGGCCCTCTTGGACACTGGAGCTTCACGAAGTTTCATTAGTCCCAAAACAGTCGAACCAGCTGAAAGTGCGGATGCTTCCAAGGGGACATAGGTTCAGCGTGGCCACAGGTGCACAACTACGCATTGACCGGGTTGTAACGGGACTGACGTTGTGGTGCGGACATGCACGTATTCCCGGGGACTTCCTAGTGGGACCCGTTCCCTATGGCTTAGTCTTGGGCTTGGATTGGCTGACGGAACACAAGGTGGCCTGGTATTTTCAGTCGGACAAGCTCCGAACCTATGTGAATGGCCAGTGGTGCGAGTTACCGGTCGTTCGAACTGGCGAAGCAACGCTGCGAGGTGACAGTTCCGTCGCAGCCCAGCCAAGGACCCCTGCAGAACAAGCGTACGAGATACTGGCAAAGCAAGTGGCGGGTATGTCTGCCGAGGAGGCAGCCATATTCCTACGCCCACCTCCAAGGAGGTATAGACCCCACGCGAAGAAGAAGGCGAAGGCGCGGATAACGTCGCTCGTTCGTCAAGCGGCTGCGGACACAAAGGATCTCAAGGCTCCTATGCACGGTTTGCACCTCATACTGGCTTTACCCGAAGCCGGTCCGGCAATGCCCCTAAGGCTCTCAGATGAGTGGCAAGGCGCGCTTTGCTGCGCGCTAATCGGGACTCACCCCGCGTCCTCCAGTTGGCATACTCCTTCGGCCATAACCGTTTCGGGGGAAACGGAGAGTGACGAGGAGTCCCCCTGGCCTCAGGCACAACTCGAGCACACTCTGTTCGACGCATGGATACATTCGACAGAGGCGCAAGATATTCCACGGGAGATAGCAC
>NW_013653431.1:0-1975 GCF_000499385.1 Eimeria necatrix
GAGCTTGCAAGGCCATCACGCGTCCACAAAAGCTGCGAACAAGGGCATCATGCATGCGTTGGTGTTCGCGTGGCGTTGCTGTTGGACAGTACATAGCGCTGCGACTACGAATGCGACTATTCACTACTTAGCAGCTAGTTACCAGTGTGTGCAGTGAGTGCCACACCTGTAAGAAGGAAATTTACGCCCTTTGCCATTAAACGTAATGATGCACATGCTCCTCAAATGAATATGGTTCGAATGTTGTCTCTGACTGTTACAGTTTGGCACGCAGCATAACTAGCCTAGCCCATCTCAACAAGATGCCGGCGAGACCCAACAGAATCTTCACTATAAACGCACATCCTACAGCGCAATCCCCACTATATTCTTTTCAAAACATAGATAGTATAAGCGGTCACGCCTCCTAACAACACCGCTATGTCCTGATTTCGAGGAGAGCGCTAAGACCATCTGTCCACAGACGAGAAATCCCATTTTACTAAGCGCCTGTCGTCTGTCTGCTTTGTAGTCTTCGCACCTGACTTCCGGGGAGAGACGTTCGAATCAGCAGCATCACAAGCAACATGCTCTGCGAGCCTTATTATCTATGTGCTGCTTCGCCTTTTGCTACCCTCACCACCGCACTATCATGCGCACAGCTCACGCCTCGACACTCCAAAGTGTTCCAGGGAGTCAACATCACTCAAAATGTTTTACTGTTGCTCATTTATCACCGAACACACGATCTGTGTCGGGCGAAGGTAAATGTTTTAGCAAGATACATTGCATGCTCGCTTTCGTGCAACGGCATGTCATGAATTTAAGTAAGTGCTTGATGCTGCTGTAATCGAACGGGTCAACGCGCCCTGCCGAATGTGGCATAATCATTTGAACTACAGACCCTGGTAGTATTTTCCAAACATGTGGGACGGCGCACAGCGCACGCTCACTGTATGAGGCAGCTCAGAGGAATACAAAAAGGGAGGCAACAGTGTGACTAGAAAAAGAAGGCATCGCCTAACTGAGGTATCAGCAGCAGTGTGCCTTGAACTATTGATTCGTGTTGACGACGCTTGATAAATAAGTATACGTGGTATTTATAAAGCAAGGATCGTGTAATTAGCCAAGCGTGAGACTTCCTCGCGGTGGTGAGGTATTAGATCAACGGCCTCTCCAAGGCTCCAGGCTCGCACAACACGAAGCTCAGTCAATCCTAAAGTGATTAGCCAGCTACACGTTTTCCCACCGCAATATAGTTTCTTTCGTAGGCGACTACTCACTTCCTGCAACGATGCCAGACACTGAAAATGGCGCATTTTCCCATTGAGCAACTGATGCTAACGATGCACACACACTTGATATAGTGCATTTCCCCGATAAGCAGTCGCCGCTGAAAAGCTCATCTGTCACTACTATACTTGCATTGGTGGTGTCACCGCCATTGCCACTGCTTGTGTATGCGTTTTAGAACTTTTGAAGAAAGCACTAATTGGTTTTACACGATAACTTAAAATGCCACATAAAAATAATTTACCGTCATTGAAGCAGTATTCAATCCTCAGTGGCTAATACATAGCAATGCGTACAAGGTTAGCTTGATGTTTGCGTAGTCTCTCAGACACATTTGGTATGACCAAGCATACACACAAGCCGCTTTGTGCAAGAAACCACTCGCAAATGCAGGACAAACGGTCGCACTCCCAAAACGTTTTCATGAGGCATCCTCTATGCTTCACATGCCCAAAATAAAAAGGAGAAATTCCGAGTTTGAAGAAACTTCACAGTCGCATTTCCCACCGCGCTTAATGCTGCGTTTACTTGACCCTCTCGCCAACAACAAAGACGCGAAGAAAGGTCGGCCGCCACATACAATTACATTCCACTTACAAGGTTGCGGCAAGCTAGGCACGCACGCTCTGTTGAAGCAGCCTTTGCATGCAACGACAAAGACACACGTAACCACCTCCATGCCTCAAGTAACGTGCCGACCTGC
>NW_013653432.1:0-2083 GCF_000499385.1 Eimeria necatrix
TGAGCGAGGCACAAACACATGGCGAAACGAAAGATTCACAGATCCTTGGTAATCAAGGAAATCAAGGCTGACATGAAGACCAAGTGGAACGCGCAGACGGAAGGAGTCCGCAAAGGTTGCATCATTGCATCCGTACTAGGAGAGATTGTGCATATTGGGCTTTGCAACGCGTTATCAGCCTGGCTTCGTCATGTCGACGAAGCTGCAGAAATACTGTCCAAGCCTACGGAATTAGGGTAGCTCACAAAACATAGGCGAACGATACAGTATCGTGCCACTGGAGGGTCAGTCGTATGCCTTATCGTGGCCAGAACACTCCGCATGAACCTGCTATGTGGAGCTCCTACAAACCCAATTCGGCAGGCTGACGCCCTCTCCATGGACGCTCACACATCCTGGTGCGAACAGCTGGTGAACAAACCAAACGAGCTGCTGAGAGCTGCAGTGCGCTCTTGCGACTCGTGTCAAACGCGTTCGTGATTACACAGAGCGCAGCCTCTTGTGTGTGCACTTGATGCATTGATTCATCTGTGAACTCGCTCGGCAGTCACGAGAATGTTTGAATTCAACGGTCCAACTGCACCGTCGAAGACGACACAGTGCGTCCTGCAAATCGCCGGCGTTGTGTCGAGCAGGACAAAACGCACAGGCTGCTCCCCAATAACATCCAAGCGCCATTCGACGAGACAACGCTGATCCGCAACCAATGTGCGGAAGTGTGAAATAGGCTACCAAGCAATTCCAATTAAATGCATGCGGATAGAGAGAACAGGGAGGAAAGCAACTCCGTTTCTTGGTAGGGAAGGTTTGACGACAGGGCGCCAGCCAGACCGCGCATTCATTTGAAACAAACAACATAAATACAAGTACACCATTCGCACAGCCAAATGCAGAGAATACGGAAACATCTGCGCAGTAATCGTATTGCAATATACATAACAGACTGCGTCATTACAGATTTTGTAACCGTCGCGCGCAAACACTACCACGTTGACTCACGAAACATGCCAGAGCTCCAGCCAGACCGGAACGTCATGGGAAATAAACAAGGCGATCAGCGCGCAAAGCCACTGCACCCTAGATGAAGCGCCGTCCCCATGCAAACAGTGCGCACTGTGGTTCTGAAAACACATTGCACAGCCGCTTGCAGAAAGCATCTCGAGCTTTTGCTTAGCCGCCACGCAGAAACGAAACGCCAAACCTCGTGCACGGCCACGCGAAGCTAAAGCCAAAGTAGGGACCACTTCTGGAAATAACGAAGCTGCTCTGAAACTCCGAAATCAGTCAAGGCTTCATCGTCTCAAAGCCGTTTCACGTCAAAAACACAAAAGCGATCCCACTACAACTACACAGCAGACAAAGATTCGCAACTGTCCCTGCTTAGAACCAACCAAACTGTCTTCACTGAGCCTCTCCACAAACTGCTAGGAAGCCGGTGCACTATCTCCCGTAAACGTTAACTGCCAGAGCGCGCGCAAATCTCTTTTGGTAGAAGCGACGTAGCTCCCAAGGTTGAACGCATTTTCTCTCCGGTGGACCCGGCACCCCAGGGCCGCCGTTTTCGTGACGCATGCTTGCGCCGTCTCTGTAAAACATGGGCGACGTCAATACGAGCGCACGTACTGCCTGCGTCAAGAGCCAACTCCGTCAACGCATGCAAAAGCAGCCACTTCGACAGCGAGGCACAAACACATGGCGAAACGAAAGATTCACAGATCCTTGGTAATCAAGGAAATCAAGGCTGACATGAAGACCAAGTGGAACGCGCAGACGGAAGGAGTCCGCAAAGGTTGCATCATTGCATCCGTACTAGGAGAGATTGTGCATATTGGGCTTTGCAACGCGTTATCAGCCTGGCTTCGTCATGTCGACGAAGCTGCAGAAATACTGTCCAAGCCTACGGAATTAGGGTAGCTCACAAAACATAGGCGAACGATACAGTATCGTGCCACTGGAGGGTCAGTCGTATGCCTTATCGTGGCCAGAACACTCCGCATGAACCTGCTATGTGGAGCTCCTACAAACCCAATTCGGCAGGCTGACGCCCTCTCCATGGACGCTCACACATCCTGGTGCGAACAGC
>NW_013653434.1:0-1955 GCF_000499385.1 Eimeria necatrix
CGTATTATCAGACGGAAGTTCCGCAACATTCAGGATGTGGGCACAGTTTATTCACAGCAACGATGAACGGTATTGTTTTGCCGTGATTGAGCACTACCGTTCCTGGGGAAGCAGGGTTCGCTGTAATCAACTGTATGCTTAAGCCAGCTGTGTATGCCTAAGCACAACGAACGCGTTTTGCCGTCTTCGGTGTGAGATTGTAGAAATATTAACTATGAAGTGCATTTTGTTCTGCCTGCGTGCCGAAAATTTTCTGTCTTATTTTCTCGTGAGGTTGGGTGTGGCGAGCAAACAGGCAGTGGGTGCAGATTTTGCTGAGAAAAATATACTCAGCTCATGCCGCGAATATACTTCGCGGCATGAGCTTACTGTGTATCATCCAATGAAATACGCCACGCTTAATGCGCAGTAACACATTTTAGGCGTTTTCTCCGCGTAGCAGTTATGTGTCAATTATCATTAGTAAGATTTGACGATATTTTTCACGAAATTATAGGCGAGAGAGAGAGGAATAGAAGTGGCTTCCAATATGCTTCGAAAAATGTGTTTTGAGGAAACAACAAGGGATGACAAGCGTACTTTGTGGATGCGAAGAAAACAGCAAAGGGCTACGGTGCAAAAGCCAGTTTTATCCGCCAAAGAATCTTCAATGTTGCAGAGCAGAATTTGCTTGTAGGCGATGCTGCTCGCCAAATAATAATATCAGGCCCGTCAAAAAAATCAGCGAATTGTGACTTTCCTTTTTCAGTAGTCGCTATGTTAAAATATTTGGACTGCTTTGCCCACTCACTATTTTGTCGCCTCATGAACAGATAGTAGGCCCAGCGCGGAGACTAAAAAATGTATAGAGCGTTTTGCTGCCACATTGAAATCCATAAATGGTCATGTAGATACCACTGTTACGATGTGTGCTGAGTCCTCTGTTTTATGTTGCATACCCAGTTGGCGCAGCTGAGTGCACTGACTTCTGGTCACAGCGTTAATATTCCTTCATTGGCCGTCGTAACCTTTGAGCTCAGGGCAACCGTATTACTATCTGGGTCTCCACAGTGGTTCAAAGCCCTGTCACCAAGCCACTTGAGCTCTCCTCACGGGAGAAGACGTCGGACTCTCCATATCGAGTGAAGGCCATCCATGTAGTAAGAAATTTAGATTGCACTGTCGATGTTCATGCTTTCGATTTCAATTTATGCGCAATGGCCCTGCAGGTTTCAGCATGACTGACCTGTGCAGGAAGTATGCCCGCTTGAAGATAAATTGTAGCTGCTCAGAGATACAAATAGACGCTTTAATCTGCAAGCGAGTGTGTTACTATGCCGCACGTCGGATTTGTCATATTTCAAACGTATTATTTGTGGTTTCACAAACCATGTGGGTTTTCCAGCTTAACTTACGAGGCTGGTGTTACATGACTCCCTCACAGACACTATTTTTACTCTAGTTTATATTGTGCTTATATCTTCTGATGCCGCGCTTCTAAACGTTGCACTTGATGCGTGCTTCGAATCCACTTTCTCACTATTTGTGGGCGAAAAAATGGTAAAAGGCTCCATTTAAGATGAAGCTGCACCTATCTTAGTCGAAACTTGTTTCGAACGCAGAAGGGTCCAGCAGAGCAAGAGCAGGGCAAACGGTTCAAATAGAAGGTGCGTTAGGACGCTTTCATGGGTTTTCTCGGGTCAAAAATCATCTACACTAGCAAGCCAGCCTCATCACCTCCATGGGTTTTCTCAGGTGAAACGTAATCTACACTAGCAAGCCTGAACTGTGAGCAGCTGCACTCAATTTGAGTGGCAAGCTAACTATCAAGTTAACAATGTGTTACAGGGCGTCCTACGACAAAGTATGTAGAACACCAAGAAAAAAGCACCTGAAATATGAAGCACACTATCTGGACGGCCAGCAAAGCTGAAAACACCTGATTTGGCCCACTTTTGGAATTGAGGAGAACATGG
>NW_013653435.1:0-2351 GCF_000499385.1 Eimeria necatrix
TTGCGCAAGTGTCCTGTGTTTTGCTTGCAGACTAACACAGGCATCATTTGAAATGCGTGGTTGTTTGTTTTGCCCACAGAGTATCAGCGTCGTTGCAACAGTGAGCTTTTCCAATAGCTCTTGCACGGCGCCGATAAATTTGGCTTCTCCCTCTTCGGCGTTTAGTTCGCTTACGTAAGTAGTTTATTTTTCACCAGCAATGACGGTTTTCTTGCGCATTCAAGGATGCGCTTGACCCTATGCTTCGAGGTGCCGTCAACAAGCATTGAGATCTCACTGCAGCACCATCACGCCAGATGGATCCTGCGCAGAAAATAACGAGAACGCCACGCCAGGCAGCCTCTAACAAGACAGTGCGTTCGTGCCAATACTCCAAGCCCACGTTCTCTTTCAAGGTGCAGAACTGCAAACGCGCACGGTCCGAGCGTTACAGACTCCAAAATCATTTGTCTTCCAAGGCTTTCTCTGGTAGCCACCCGATCACAATAAGGAGCCAATGCGCATCGCATAGAATGCTGCACCAATTAAGAAAGCTTTTCGTTGCAGCATGGGATATGCATGGACTTACCAACTAAGTAACGAAGGGAGCATGTCACGGCAACGTACAGCTGGAACTCAAGGCAACCTGGCCTCAAAAGTCAACAAAGCACCTCCGTGATTAACTATTTTATGAGTGCAATGCACCGCAGACATACAATTGTTCAAACGGAAAAAAACCTTATTCAATATCATGAAATAACAAGCACTCGAGCCGGCACCCCGTCACCCTAGGAACAATGTGCTTTTAGACAGTAACTAATCAGTGCCTGACATTGTTTCAGCATGTTTAAATGCAGAATGCCCTTCTATTTTGAAATATAAACGCGCACTTTTTTGCGCCAGTCAACGGAGCAAGGGAATTATCTAATATCGACCACTGCGCTCCACAAATTGTCCGCAGCTGCCGGATGCAAGCACTTATCACGAGGTTTAAGCAGCGGCGAATAACAGCCGTAAAACTCCGAAAACATATCGTCCACTTACTGCAAGTGGCAGGATTTGGCAACTTAGTACTCTCCAAGAAGATTCGTTAGCGTCAACGCTGCTGGAAACGCCGTTGCGTCGAACTGCACAAACAGAGATATGCGATGCTGTAGACGCGTTTTAACTGGTAATCCGAATACAATTTTGTGCACAGATTATCGTGATGTCGTGAGCGCTTTCTATTCCGAAGAAACGTTTGGCCTGCGGCACGTTGGCCGGGATGCCGGTGAATACTCTACCTCACCGTACACGCACAGATGCTGCATATGCAGTTGCTAGAGACCTGGAAAGTCGCCGACCTGCACACGGACTATACGGACGCCACGCACGTGGCGCTCATGAGTATTTCTGCTGTGCTCAATCGTGCAGACCACACTACGGATTGTTTCAAAGTAGTACTGCCCCGCTGGTCTCTCCTTCACAGGCCGAACTAAACAGCGCCCAAAACTAATGCCTATCGACAGAAGCTGCGGCGGCAACAACCTAGGCTCCCATTTGCTAGCACATCTGGGTGCACAGGCCTAGGCGCTTCGATCATCGGCGT
Organism: Eimeria necatrix; assembly: GCF_000499385.1. Classification (NCBI taxonomy): domain Eukaryota; phylum Apicomplexa; class Conoidasida; order Eucoccidiorida; family Eimeriidae; genus Eimeria; species Eimeria necatrix. The sequence continues at coordinate 1,568 of NW_013653435.1, forward strand.
CTCGACGTCCTCTGCTACAGCATACCTGCGTAGAGCCGCACGCTCGCATTTTTCTTGCTGTGTCACGTGACCCAGCATATGCTCCTATTGCTAGCAAAACCCACAGTCTGAGAGACATCAATGCGACGTTAGGAACGCTACAGTATGACGAAACAACCCGCAGACGTTTTGTGCGGTAAAGATAAAACTCTTCTTGGCGCGGTCCGTTCGACGCACAACCCACAAAAGAAGAAGACAGACAAAAAGATGTAAAGCACTCACTGGAAGCTCGACGATTCCTCGGCCAAGCATGCGTTCAATCCTATGCTTTGGAGCGCCATCAGCAAACACTGTGATCTCGCTGTAGCAGCATTACGTCAGATCGATCTTGCGCATTCAAGGATGCGCTTGACCCTATGCCTCGAGGTGCCGTCAACAAGCATTGAGATCTCATTGCAGCACCATTACGTCAGATGGATCCTGCACAGAAAATGACGAGAACGCCAGGCTGCCTCTAACATAACACTGTGTTCGTGCCAATAATCCAAGATGACCTGTGCCAAATAAAGTCTGCAACCAAGTTACAACGGCTTTAGGTGGAAAACGTACTCTGTCCACGGCTCAGTTGAAATTTGAAAAACCAGCAACCAGACGGCTGCAGCCCATGCGCTGCTTATTTTGCGCAGTATGCATCAGCTGCATTACTCTCGCGAAGCGTCTTAGCCCCTTGCCTTTTCCCTTACTTGCAACGGGCTTATCAGGACATTAAGTTGCACTTCACAAATACATAGAGACGTCGATGAGC
>NW_013653436.1:0-3169 GCF_000499385.1 Eimeria necatrix
CCAAGAATGCGTTCTCTGTCCCTAGCACTCCACTGCACCCTAAACATTCTTACGCTAACAATGCGTATGCTGACGCTAATTAGGCAAGCAGTTGGTTCTTGGCGGCAGGACGTGCCACAGACATCTGGCACCAGAGGCGCACAGTCGATTAAAAATCACCAACGAGCCTTTCCTGCTTCTGTATGCCTCTTACTCAAACCACGATATCGACAGCAATGCGCCGAAACAGAGTGAACGCGCTCTTACCCGTTGGTAAGCAACTATCGTACGACTTTGCTTGTTCAATGCAAACAGCAGTGAGGCACGTGCAGCACTGCTTGTCTCCACGGCCTAGCTGCCTCTTTCTCAATGTGCCCAAGGCGCACGAAACGCGCTCCCAAGACAAATTTGTGGCGGTAACTGCCGCGCATTTGGAAACAAACATGCATCAGATAGCAACCGTGTAAACTTTCAAACGCCACACAAAGAAGCCTTTCGATTTGGATCAGTTCGTCGTCGCCTACTGACTGCCCGCGGTTTGCAAACACTTGAATGAGAACCGTAAGGAAGCACTCAAGTGGGCCTGTCTCCAATGCCGCTTTCGACTGAAAGGACGGTAAGTAAGTAACCTGAACACGGAGGCGTTATACGGTCACATGCCTACACAAAAAGCAACGACTCAGCTCAACGAAATTTTCAAATTATTGAACGACGACACTATTCAGCAAGTACGAGAGTAATTGGGATGGGAATTCCCACACTGCAACTTCGGTCGGCTGCGTTCAGTGACACGCAGCTTCACTCCATGCTGTGGCGAACGCGCATTTACAGACAGAACAGCATATGCGTTGGGAGGATACGCTTCGTATCCCTTCTTGTATAGACCGCGGTCAGATTGTGTAATCCTTTAAGTTCCACGTTTTTCGCTAGGCACAAATATAAATCTCTACGCTACGTAGACTTGCTGGCTGGGTGAAGCGCCAGAAAGAACTCATGAGATCTCGCATATTTTGATGCGGCCTAGAAGTGTTCTTGTGGAAAAGTCCAAATCTTGGCAAGAGAAGATCCTAAAGCGGTGTGCTGACTGCGGCACCCATAATGCCACGCTCTACATTACTTCCATAGGCATATTTTAGCCATTACACTTGGCATGTCCCGGATATCGACTGAGCGCACAAAACACTTTCGCACTTAGTGATGCAAAAGTGCTTTGTGCGCTCAGTAGATAGAGTCTTCGCTTTCTCTGGCACAGAAGAACCTCTCCTGTGCAGTTTGTTCCGGCTTCGACATACTCCCTGAAAGGTCTAGATGCTTCGTTGTCTTTATGTCACGCAACCAACAGAACATGCAAAATGCAAGCCTGCGAAATTGTAGAACACTAGACACAGTTCTCAACTTTGGCGCCAGCTGGCCCAAGAAGAATTCTTGCTTGCAAGGGGCATGAGCAAGTGCAAAAAATTGACTCTCCATAGACTCCCACGCAAGGACGAAAATAATTCCTTCCACTTCTCTAGTAGCCACAAAACATTGCAAATACAATGAGCCTGCGATTACAGCATATACAAACCGTAAGCAAACATTGCATGGACTATTTTGTACCCAGCATTCTTTGCCAGCTGCAAAAAAATCAGCATAAAAGCGATCACGAAGAAACAAAACACAGTGTAACTTAACAAATCAAAACATGGTTTCCACTAGCCTCCGAATGCAAGGTCACACGCATCTATCCTCAATACTCCCCCGGCAAAAGGTGACGTTACCGGGTTGCAGAACCAACGAGCCACATGATCATACACCTTGGCAACATCGCGTCCTCATGAAACACTGACAATCCGTAGATGGCTACGAGTGTTCTGCACATACTGGCTGCAGGCGATACCAACGTGGAGAAAATTCGCTGTGATATGTATCCAACAAAGAACGCCGAGACAAAAGCCTGGCCTTGCTCTATGCATCACAACACGTTACACGAGCGAACTCGAACAACTGGCTTCGCAGCTTCAGCTGCTCTCGAACAAAAGACTCAACACCCATGGAGTGAGTAAGCACAAGATATTGTAGCAAGACGTGAGTTAGCTTTTGCCGCAGCACAAAATTGCTCACCATATCAAAATGTCTTCAAAATACCGTTTCCTTTCTCGACACGCTCACGATCGACAGTGTGTACAGCGGCTGTCGGGAACAACATGCGCATCAGCATATATTTCGGAAGAGACCAGCAGAACCTGCAGTGCAATCGCGTGCACGTTCCTCTGCGATGTGCATTCACCCGTACCACCAACTGCTTACGAGCTTCGCAAGAATTGCAGAATCTGTGTATTTTGTAACTAATTTACGATGATAAGGCGTTCGGCTGTGACATGCACTTGCCGTGGCCTTTCCCACGTCGAATCGATTTCTAATTCAAACGATACTCCAATGCTGCCAACAACTGCGATGTTTTCAAAGGGCGAGCTGACAAAATCTGCTGCGGTTCCTTGAAACGGCATCGACGATAACAGCCGAGCCGAAATCTCTAGCACAGGCAACGCTCTTGCCAATGTGAATCGGTGGTATGCCGCACATGGATTATAGCTGCAGTGGCACCTAGTAACAGCCTTGTACAATTTTTCCAGCGCTCAGTTTGGTTGTTCATTTTTGAAGATTTTCTAAAGAACGGCGATACACGCCGTCTCTCCACCGCTTTTGCACACCACACATGCAACAAACGCCATTGAGGAGCGCAATGTGTCTGAGCGTGAACCATCATCAGACCTTGCAGTTACATGCCAACGCAAAAGCCTGCTCTGCAGCCGCCACCCACAACGTATCTCAACGCGTTGGCGGCTTTCGCGCACCCATCATCTACCTATACCTACGCCCTGCACATTCAACACATTTTATTCAAGAGAACATCCTGAATTAGTCCAGACGAACCTATGCGAAAAAGGCTCAGATACCCGACGTATGAGGGACACCGCGCTGCGGGCTGCCGAAGCTGCCCAAGGTTTATGCATGCAGACGTTCACATTAGGAAGCGAAAAGGGTGTATCCTGAGGAGACTTCGCGGTTCTTACGCAAGAGACTGCCTAGCACTCCACTGCACCCTAAACATTCTTACGCTAATAATGCGTATGCTGACGCTAATTAGGCAAACAGTTGGTTCTTAGCGGCAGGACGTGCCACAGACATCTGGAACCAGAGGCGCACA
>NW_013653437.1:0-1987 GCF_000499385.1 Eimeria necatrix
GTTGGCGGCTGGACATTTTTTCTCGCATCCACGAGCGAAACCAAACGCACAGACAGCTAGCGCCGCCACATGCAAACGCCCTCGCAAACTAGCAGATTCATGCCATGGAAACGCGTCTTTGACATAATATATGAATTTGTTTCTGAATGCACCCCAAGCACACGTAGATGTGACGATTTTGTGACACGTATTGCTGATGGGCGGCACGGGCATCGTAGTGGTAACTTGTCGGACAAGTGAAAACTGGCTTCCAACTGAGCGGACATGTCGAATCGTAAAGCTACCGATATTTCTCAATCCGCACGCAGAGCCTCGTTTTGCCTTGGGCGCTGACACATATATTCTGAAGTGCGTGGACGCTGTCTTCAGCCCAAGAGGGCTCTTCCACTCCATGCTGGCAGTTCTCTCCCAGCGTCTGACAGTGGTTGAATGTGGCCAGGGAACGCAGAAGTGCGGCCTGCAGCAGTGTGTGTCTCACGAACTTTCAGTTGGCACGTGCTTTCAAACCTCAATTGCCTGATTAAAGCCATTTGCAGCGCTTGACGTCACACCGCGTCCAGCTAGCTCGCATTTGATCTCCGACAGAGAGGACAAAGTGATGCTGGGTGACTCGCGACGCTGGGCTTATTTGCCACGAAGAAGCGGCAAGGCAAACAACCGCCTGTTGTGGACGACAGCCAATCCATTTGCTTGCCATGTAGGTGCGTTTCCCCTGTTTTGTAGGGTGAAAAGTTAAAAAAAGAGTGAGAATAGCATGAAGCTTTTATCTTACAAGCTGTAGAACGGTTGAAGCATCCAACTCTATGCCTGTTAAAGAAGGAGCTGCGCATTCGTAGTTAGTTCAAGCATCTGATAAATTCTATTTAATTGAAGCCACATTCCAGTCATACAAGAAGGCCGCGCAGTGCGCATGCGACTGGCCCATTCCGAACTCACTTGAATTGCCTGCAGTCAACTGCGTACACTCCGAAAATGCCTCAAGCACAAAATACATTGACTATGAACGGGAAAAGAAGAGAAGAGCCATCCTCTGTTTCGTTCAAGCCTCTATCGACGCCGCCGTGGAACAGCTCATTGTTGCAGGGACACGGCGACGCCAGGGCCCACTTCTACCTAGTCCGGTCGCATCTACTGGTAGCTGCGCATTACACAAATCAATTGGCCAGACAACTCAAGCACTCCAGTCACGCACACACCAAACGCTACGAAGTCCGCGTCCTACGACGTGGAACCCAAAGGTATTACGCACGCCTCAAACTCTACAAGTCCGCATGTTATGACTTGAAAACCAAAGGTAACTGCGCACCGTCTACAGAGAATGGATTGGTCAGCAGTGAATCTGCACTGTGAGGTTCAAATAGGCGACAATTTGCTGTCTTCTCGATTCTCTACAAAACCAAGCCCTAAACCACTGAACAGCATGAAACATCGGTCATATACTCTGTGAGGTCAAAGCGGGCATATACAGCAACATTGCGCAAACATAAGCGAGGCCAACTAGCCCGCTAGCCGATTCACGTGCTAGCTTGCCAGTTACTGCAGTAGTTGTGCACTTCACACGCTGGCGTGTAGGCATCCTATGACCATATGATTGAGGCGCGCGGCAGGGTTCGCCAATTGCAAAGCACTGAGCTTATTCATTGTCAGTCTGCTGTTAGCACGATTCGCGCGTAGCTACACGGCAAAAGCAGTACTCCATTGCTTCGCCTGTGTGTAGCGGGCCCCAGCTAACAGTGTCGCGTGCATCGTAGCCAGTGCACCAGCGAAATCGTAGCACCAGTATTATCAGCGTTGTCAACAGCTAATTTTTGCCTCGAAGGATTGCGGTTTCTGTTCTCACGTCCTGTGTTTAAATGCAAGGCAAAAATGTTGAGTGAGTCCACAACGGACGCCACGCGAGACAAGACACGGCAGCGATCGTTGGTTCCGCACAGTGTATCTCCTAGAGAGCCTTTGCTTGGGCAGCTTAATCACGCGCAAGAGTAAT
>NW_013653438.1:0-17500 GCF_000499385.1 Eimeria necatrix
TGCTGCTGCTGCTGCTGCTGCTGCTGCTGCTGCTGCTGCTGCTGCTGCTGCTGCTGCTGCGCATTGGGGCTGCAGACCTGCGGGAAACTTCGCGCAGGTGATATCAGCTTTGAGAAAAGTGGATGACAACTGGAGGATTGTGGAGGAGGGGCCGACAACAATTCGCGTGCAGCTTCCGAAAGTAAAAATGCAAAGTTGAACAATAAATGAGATTTGCCATTTACATTTATTTAACACAAAGTTGGATAATAAATGTTATTTACCATTTATAATTTATTTAGGGTTTATACAAATTACCTTAATGAGGTTTAAAGGGACTTCCCGCAAAAAGTTCGCGAAATGCTGCTGCTTCCATGCTGCTGCTGCTGCTGCTGCTGCTGCTGATGCTGCTGCTGCTGCTGCTGCTCAGATGACTGAAGAGCTGCGCAGCTCTTTTGCTGCTCAAGCCAAAGCAGCAGCAGAAGAGGTGAGTTATTATTATGCAGTTGTATCTTATTTATTTGTCTTTGTGCATTCTTCCACCCCTTTTGCTGCTGCATTTCTGCTGCTGCTGCTGCAGCAGCAAGCAGCGCCGCTTTGCTGCTGCTGCCGCCGCTGAGTGCTGCATGCGTTGATGAGCTTCCTTCCACTACCACTTCAGCTGCTGTTGGCTGCTGCTGCTAGCTGCTGCTGCTACTGGTTGCTGCTGCTGCTGCTACTGGTTGCTGCTGCTGCTGCTGCTGTTCCTGGCTGGTGCGCTGCATGCTGCTGCTGCGCTGCTTGCTGCTGCTGCGCTGCTTGCTGCTGCTGCGCTGCTTGCTGCTGCTGCTGCATGCTGCTGCTGCGCTGCTTGCTGCTGCTGCTGCTGCTGCAGTGCAAAGTCCACATTCGCCGGGTCCGGCAGGAAGCGCGGGGGAAGCTGCGGGCTCTTTATAAAGACAGCAGCAGCAGCGAAGGCTCCAAAAGAGATGAAGAGCAGCAGCTGCAGCAAATAACAGACGCAGCAACAAAGCAGGCGACGCAGCTCTTGAGCGAGAAGCTCAAGCAGCTCGCGGCCACCCGCGCCTAGCAGCTGCAGCAAGCAGCAGCAGCAGCAGCAGTACCAGCAGCAGCAGCTGCTGCAGCAGTAGCAGCAGCAGCAGCAGCAGTACCAGCAGCAGCAGCAGCTGCAGCAGTAGCAGCAGCAGCAGGAGCAGCAGCAAACTGTCTGCCTGCAGCTGCTTTTATGACTTGTTATTATTTCACAATTCCGCGAATTTGATTTAACTTTTGACCCGAAAAGGGGCTTTTGTTTGTTTTCGTGACTTCAGGTGTACATACACCTGAAATGCTTCATTTAAAAGCTAGCAGCAGCAGCTCCAAAGAAGAACTTTAGAGCTCCAGTTCTTTTCAAAAACAGTTTTGAATTTCCGCAGAAGCAACAGCGCAGCTGCTGCAGCAAACCTGCAGCATTGGGGGCTGCTTTTTGCTGCTGCAGCAACGGCAGTTGCTGCAGCAAGCCTGCAGCACTGGGGGCTTCGTTTTGCTGCTGCAGCAAAAATGACAGCAGGAAGCAGCAGCAGAGCTTTTAAGAAGTAAATAAGGAGAAGAAAACTCCCGACAGAAAGGCCTTATGAGTCAGTAACAGCAGCAGCAGCGCAGCAGCAGCAGCGCAGCAGCAGCAGTAGCAGCAGCGAGACACGGAAGCAGAGCTGTGGAGCTTCTGGGAACTGTTGCTTCTTTCGAAAGAATTTAATGAGGCAAAAGCTGCTGCTGGCAGCACTTAATGGACTTTTGAAAATGTTTTAAAAGCTTTTTGGCCTACAGCTGCGGGCCCAGCTGCTGCGTTCTTCAGCAGCAGCTGAAGCTGCTGCACTATTTTATAACTGATGAACTAAAAGACTAAACTGCCGGCGGGGGCACATGCATGCGAGTGGGCGGTGTACGTACACCGGAACAGCTCACAGGGTGTACGTACACCCGAACAGTTGCAAATTTGCCGCGGCCAACGCAGCCCAGCAGTTTATAAACACCAAAAAGACTAAAATCAAAATTAAAAATATCAAAAATAAACTAAAATCCATTTAAAACAATTAAATGTCTTAATAGCGCTCCGGGGGAACCAGGGCGTTGGCAGAATCTCGCAAGCAAGTCCGCGCTCTGCAGCGCTGCGAGCCGGACTTGTGCAAGAAGGGCAATTTGGAGTTGATGTTGCAGCTTAAAAGCATTTAAAATGATTTTAATTTAAAAAATAGTTAAAAATATTCTTTTTTATTTTTGTTTTGAGCGGCTGCGCCGCGGAATTGCAGGCAAGTTGCTGCCTCCGGTTTGGGGCTGCATGCGCTGGCTGGACCATTGCCGCCTTCTGCGGACTTTGGCGGCGAGTCGGTTAAAAACAAGTTCAAAGTTGCAATTAAAAGAATTAAAAAGAAAATTAAAAAGAAATTTGCGCAAGTTTTATTTTATTCTGCCGAGTGTGCCGTCGGAGGCTGCCGCGTGTTGCCTTGTTCGCGCTGAGGTGTATAGACACCTCGACGCCGCGCCGCAGCTTGCTTCGCCGGCGCCGCCGCACTTCTGCGTCATTTTTGTTTATTTATTAATTTATTTATTCATTTTTTCATTAATTTATTAATTTCGGAAAGCCAATTGCGCTTGGAAAACGCCCTGCGGGGCGAGAAGCTGCCTTTCTGTGTTGGGTCCTTCTTCGGCTCATCTTTTCGGATTTTATTTGATTTTATTTCTCTTCTTTTCTTTTTTTTCCTTTTATTTCCTTTTATTTCCTTTTCTTTTCTCTTTCCCAACTCCAGGGGCCCCAGAAGAAACTTGGAAAACTTCTGGGGGCCCTTTGGCGCCGCAGAAGGCTTTTGGACTCGCAGCTTTTTCGAGTGTACGTACACCACAGCGCATGATGCGAAAAAAGGAAAACGGAAGCGAATGGAAAAAAATAAAAAATCTCGAGTCCCTCGAGGCCGAAAATGACTCCTATATCGAAGACCTGGAGGCCAGGGTCCAGGGCCTCAAGGAGGTCTGCTGCTGCTGCTGCTGCTGCTGCTGCTGCTGCTGCTGCTGCTTTGCTGCTGCTGGAGGCGCTGTTGCTGCTGCGCCTGCTTTCCGGTGTTTGGCTTTTGCTGCTGCTGCTTTTGCTTCTGCAGCCACTGCGACTGCTGCTGCTGCTTTTGCAGCTGCGCTTCTGCAGCGTTATCGCTGCTGCTTTCGCGTTTCTTGCTGCCGCTGTTCCTGCTGCTGCTGCTGCTGCTGCTGCTGCTGCTTGTCTAATGTAGTTCTACTTTTCTTGCGAGCTGTTAACCCTGCAGCTGAGTCTGGCCATGCGAGATGAAGTGCAGACCTCCAACAGTCTTCTCGGGGCAATGGTGGGCAGCAGCAGCAGCAGCAGCAGCAGCATGAGCAGCAGCAGCAGCAGCATGAGCAGCAGCAGCAGGGGCATCAGTAGCAGCAGCAGCAGCAGCAGGGGAATGAGAATCAGCCCGACTAGCGGGAGCCTCCGGAGCAGCAGCAGCAGCAGCAGCAGCAAGAAATGTGCACGAGAGCCTCGAATGGGACTTTAAAGAAATAAAATTTGAAATAAAAATAAAAGTTTTGAATTAAAGTAAAAGTTTTGAATTTTGTTTTGGCGCAGGCGGGGCGGCTCGAAGGCGTTCGGGTGTCTGTACGCAACAGCGTGCGGCGGATGGACCAAATGTTCAAGTCGGGGGTGAGTGTCGAGTTAGAGATATTTTTTGAATAAAATTTGAATTTAAAGAAATATTTTATTTAAATTTAATAAAATTAATCATTTTAAACCTTTAAATTCAACTTTTGTCCGCAAAAAGCTCCCGAATCGACCACTGACACCCCGGCGTCTGCTGCGGTCTTGCGCGCAGGGCGGGTGGCACATGCTGCACTTGGCGGCCTTCGTGTTGTTTATATTTTTGATTTTTTACTTCTTTTTTGCAAAATAAAAAGCTTTTAACAAATAAATAAATCCAAAACTTATTTATTTGACGCGAAGTGCACTCCAAGGGCCTTCGCGCGCGCGCTCCAGGTGTCTGTACACCGCAGGCCGGGGCGGAGCCGCGGCTGCAGCGCGAGGCTCTCAACTCCATTTCCCCCGTTTTTCAGTGACCAACTTTGCGAGGGTTTAGGGTTTAGGGTTTAGGGTTTAGGGTTTAGGGTTTGTGGGGCTTCCTCGACGCGGCTGCCGCTGCGGCTGCGTGCGCCGCGGTGTCTGTACACCGCGGGGCGCTTTGTGCGTAGTTTGAGGTGTATGTACACCCCAACGACACCGCGTGAACGCGGCCTTCTGCCTCTTCATTCTTTCACTTCTTTTTATTTTTGATAGTTCAGACTAGCAGTGTGTTTTGCAGAAGATGGAAATGAAATTAATTTTAGTTTGTTTTCGAAAAGAGCAGCAGCAGGAAGCAACTTGTCCTGAAAACAGGCCTGTTGAAAACTTTTTGCTTTTAGACTCTGCAGAATGAGCACATTAAATCAAAAAATAAAAAGTTAAAAACTACTTCGGATTGAATTTAAAAGAAAATAAACTAAACTCTTTTTATTCTTCTAAAAGAAAACAAACTAAACTCTTTTTATTTTTCTCCCAAAAGAAAAATGCTGACCGCCGAATGCAATCAGAATATTTAAATAAAAGAAGAAGAATTTATTTAATGTGTTTAAATAAAAAAAATAAGTCCATCGAATGTGTTCAAATAAACAAAAGGAGTAAATTCATTTGATGTATTTAAATAAACAAAAAGAATAAATTCATTTAATATGTCCAAATAAACAAAAAGAATAAATTCATTCGAAACATTAAAGTAAATAAAAAGGGTTAATTCATTTAATATATTTTATTCACACGAGGTATTACTTATGAATTCTATTATCATATAAATCGTATAAATAAGTACATACATATATACATATATATATATATATACATATATATATTTATATATGCAATTTATATATATGTAATGTATTTGTATATATTACATACATATACATATAATATATATATATATATATAATTCAAACATATATATATAATACATATATATATATATATATATGTAGTAATATATATATTACATATATATACAATATATTATATATATTGTATATATATATATATATATACAATATATATAATATATTGTATATGAATACATGAAGGCACTGCTTGTAAAAATTGGAGTTATAAAATGTATTTAATTTGCTGCAGTCCGCAGCTTTTGTTTTCGTGTTTTGTTTTTGAAAAGAATTTTTTTTAGAATTTTTATTTTTATTTCAAATTAAACCTCCAGGGGTTTGTTTTTGCTAAACCCTAAACCCTAACCCTAAACCCTAAACCCTAAGCAACTGCCCCAGTAGAAATTCGGCCCTAGCTGCGGGCCACTGGGGCAATCGCTCAGGGTTTAGGGTTTAGGGTTTGGGGTTAGGGTTTAGGGTTTAGGGCTAGGGTTTAGGGTTTAGGGTTTAGAGTGCAGAGTTTGGCAAAGAAAACATTTTCGTTCAGTTCTGCTGCTGCAGCAGCAGCTAGGCTGCAGCAGCAGCTAATAACTGCACGTACACCGCGTGAGGTGTACGTACACCGCAGCAGTTGCTGCAGCAAATAATTCAAATTTTAAAATTAAATTTGAATTATTTGCTGCAGCAAACCAGAAGCAAACCTACAGCAGCAGCTTCTTCCAGTGTACATACACCCGAAGAATTTCCCATCTTCATTTTGTTTTTTTTTCACTTTAAATTTGAACTTTGGCCTGCTGCTGCCGCTGCTGCTGCTGCTGCTGCTGCCGCTGCTGCTGCTGCTGCTGCTGCAGTGCTAGTGAGAGGCAAAAGGAATGAATAGCTGCTTGGTGGCTGGCAAAACAATCAAAGCAGCTAATTCTTAGGGTTTGGGGTTTCGAGTTTCGGGTTTAGCGATTAGGGTTTAGGGTTGAGGGTTGAGGGTTTAGGGTTTAGGGTTTAGGGTTTAGGGTTTGGGCTGCAGCACGACGGCGCCGCAGACCGGTCCAGCGGCTGCAGCAAAGAACTCGGGGGCGAATTTTGTTGAAGTTTTTTTTGTTGATAAAAAGTGGAATTAATTAATGGAAACAGCAGCAAAAAGTGAATTGTGCATGCGAGAGCAGCAGCAGCAGCAGCAGCAGCAGCAGCAGCAGCTGCTGCTGCTGCTGCTGCTGCTGCTGCTGCTGCTAAACCAGCGGTCGGGCGGCAGTCACCGGACCACTCCAGCCTTCGCTTTCTCCGAGGTGTACGTACACCCCAGCGCTCCAGAAGCTATTAAAGAAAAAACAGAATTTATTATTCTTTTCATTTTAGTGTGTGCATTAACAAGGGGTTGTAGACAAAGCTGCTGCTGCTGCTGCTGCTGCTGCTGCTGCTGCTGCTGCTGCTGGGCTGGGCTGCTCATTTTGGGCTGCACAGCCGCATCATTCCCAGCAAGAGAACCCAAGACAACAGCTTCAAAACAGCAGCAGCAGCAGCAGAGGCAGCAGCAGCAGCAACAGCGGCAAGAACAGTGTTGCTGCAATTTCTGCATGCAGCAGCAGCTGCAGCATGCAGCAGCAGCAGCAGCTGCTGCTGCTAAGCTGCTGCTGCTGCCTAGGCTCACCAGCAGCAAAATGAGCCAGCAGTAACAGCAGCACCGACAGCCACAACTGCTGCCCAATTGGCATGCAGTGGAGGCGCCACAGCAGCAGCAGCAGCAGCAGCAGCAGCAGCAGCAGCAGGCGTTTGTCACACAGTAGACTGCTGCAGCAGCAGCAACAAAAGCTTCACCTCCAATAGCAGCAGCTGCTGCTGCAGCGGGAGACACTTGTGCACATCCGCAGCGGCCACAGCAACAACTACAGCAGCAGCTGCGGAAGCAGCTGCTCGAGCAGCAACATCAGCAGCAGCAGCAGCAACAGCAGCAGCAGCAGCAGCAGCAGCGTCGCCGTGTCTGTACAGCAGCAACAACAATGCAGCAGGAAGCAGCCTAGCCCGGATTTCAGCAAGAGGAGCTGCTTGGTCTGCTGCAGCAGCCGCAGCAGCTAGGGGAGCAGCAGCTGCAGCAACAGCTGCAGCAGCAGCTGCAGCTGCAGCTGCTGCTGCATCATTTGTTGCTGCTGCAGCTGTGACTGAGTCAACAGCAGCAAGGAAGCAGGTCGGTCCCCTCGGCTGGAAGTCTATTAGCAGCAGCAGCAACTGCTGCAGCGCTAGAACGTCAATATCATCATTAGCAGCAGCAAGTTGTGGGGGCAATTTTAAAAGCCCTGAAGGAAAGAATTGGATACTTCTTTGTTTCCAGAGACACGCAAGCTAAAATGGGTGCGAAACCCTAAACCCTAAACCCTAAACCCTAAACCCTAATTGCGCCAGACCCCAAGCTACCGGTAAACCCTAACTCGACAGCTTTGATCGTATACCCCTAAACCCTAAACCCTAAACCCTAATCTTCAGTGTAAATGAAATTTAGGACTTTGAGTTTGTGGGTACCAGGAATTCAAACCCTAAACCCTAGACCGTAGAGACGACCCTAGCCCGTAAACCCTAAACCCTAAACCCTAAACCCTAAACCCTAAACCCTAAACCCTAAACCCTTTTGGCAGTGTCTTTTGCGCAGAGGGTTTGCTGGACCGGCTGCATTTGGAGAACTTGGAGTTTAATGCTGCGCGTCTCACGGACGAGCTTCGCAGACACCAGGCAAACCCTAAACCCTAAACCCTAAACCCTAAACCCTAAACCCTCGTTGTGCTCTCCAGCGTTTCCTTGCAGTCCCAGTCCCCTCTGAACCCCCCACTCGCAGCTGCGACTCACGGGCCGCTGCCACGCCCTAGAATTCAGTTTAGGATTTAGGGTTTAGGGCTTAGGGCTTGGGGTTTAGGGTTTAGGGTTTAGGGTTTAGGGTTTAGGGTTTGGCGCAGATCCCAGTGGTGGTTACTGGGGGCGGAGTGGCTGTCGCCGACACCAGACTTTACTTGACCCACGCCCGTCTGGACATAATAGCGGAGAATTGTGAATTGCGGCTGGCCCCCAAGGGTTTTGCAGACGCCTCCGTAAACCCTAAACCCTAAACCCTAAACCCTAAACCCTAAACCCTAGGCCCTGAACCCTCGGCGCCGCGGCCCGCGCCGTGGGCCTGCGCTGCTGCGCGCAGCTTCAGCAACGCGCAGCGCGGCGGACGGGCTCAACCTGCAAACCCTAAACCCTAAAAAGCCCTAAACCCTAAACCCTAAACCCTAAACCCTAAACCCTAAACCCTAGCGGCGACGGATGCGGTGGCTGTTCGTCCCGAGCTGCAGGAACTTACAGCCCCAGCTGTTGCAGCTGCTGCGGCTTAGGGTTTAAGGTTTAGGGTTTAGGGTTTAGGAAGTGTTTGGGGGCTTTTCAGGAAGGAAATCTCGCCGAAGTCGCAGAACGGCAGCTGCAAGAGGTGACAAGCCTCAAACCCTAAACCCTAAACCCTAAACCCTAAACCCTAAACTGAACGTCATCAGTAGCTCTGTAGACTTGAAGACAGAAGTCCTTGAAAGGCTGACTGCGCAGCTCACCAGCTGTCGTGGCCCAGGGACGTCAGGCCCAGGGCCTAGGGACTAGGGTTTAGGGTTTAGGGTTTAGGGTTTAGGGTTTAGGGTTTAGGGTTTAGGGTTTGCGGCAGGTGAACACGCACATTCGGCAGTTTTACTCGCTGCAGAAGCAGCAGGAGCTGCAGCTGCGGCTGCAGCGGCTCGAGCGGCTGCTGAATGAACACTTGAAGGAAGCAGCAGCAAGAAAGGAGTTTGAGGCGGAGGCCAGGGAGGTGCTGCAGCAGCAGCAGGCCGTGCGTCAAACCCTAAACCCTAAACCCTAAACCCTAAACCCTAAACCCTGATTTTAAGCCCGACGCGCTCCCCGGACCGGGGGATTCAGCCTGCAGGCCAACTGCGGCCAAGCTCGCCTTAGGACCGGGCTTGGGCTTGTCAGGGAGCTCTAAGAAGAAGGGTTTAGGGTTTAGGGTTTAGGGTTTAGGGTTTAGGGTTTAGGGTTTGGAGCGTGGGACGATGCAGGCGTCAGCAGAGGAAGAAACGCCCATGCACTCCGTGCTGGAGTGGCTCCTGCGGTACTTGCCAAATGTCAACATCAGGTGAATTTGGGCTCAAGGCTTCAGGGTTTAGGGTTTAGGGTTTAGGGTTTAGGGTTTAGGGTTTAGGGTTTAGGGTTGAGGGTTTAAGCTTCTTCGTGCGCTAGAGGACAGGATTAGGGTTTAGAGCTGAAGGCCCACCTCGAGGAGATGCTTTGAGGGCTACGATGAAGAGCCGACGGTTAAGGGTTTAGGGTTTAGGTCTGATGATCAAGGGTTTAGGGTTTATGGCTGAGGGTTAAGGGTTTAGGGTTTAATGCTGAGGGCTTGGTGTTAAACGTTTAGGGTTAGGGGCCTAGGGTCAAGGCTTTGGGCTGAATGCTCAGGGTTTAGTGTTTAGAGTTTAGGGTTTAGGGTTCCGAATTTAGGGTTTAGGGTTTAGGGTTTAGGGTTTAGGGTTTAGGGTTTAGGGTTTGTCTCAGGCTTGAAAACGTGAGGATTTGGCTCGACGACTCTGGGGGTTTGTTCGGCCCTCCTGCGAAGTTGCTGCTAAGCATCAAGCGCATTATTTTCAAGGTGAGCTTTAGTTCTAAACCCCAAACCCTACCATAAACCCTAAACCCTAGCGTAAACCCTAAACCCTAGCACAAGCCCCAGGCCGTAGCCCAAACCCTAAACCCTAGCCCAAACCCTAAACCCTAGCCCGTCAGCAACCGGCCGCAAGGCCGGCTGCAGCGTTTGCGCTGCTCTGAGGGCGCGTGCGGTGGGAGAAACGTGGCGTGGGGCCCAGGGTTTAGGGTTTAGGGTTTAGGGTTTAGGGTTTAGGGTTTGCGGGCGCGCAGCCGTCCGCTTCGAAGGTGCCGTGGGGCTTCAGCTGGGGTGTATGTACACCTGGACGCCCCACAGCAGCAGACGGAGTGGCCCTGGGGCCCCAGCTGTCGGAGCCGGAGGTGTTGGGGGCCCTAGCAGTGGACGTGTTTGTGCGGCAGCTGAAGCTTTCCCTCAGCAGCAGCAGCAGCAGCAGCAGCAGCAGCAGCAGCAGCAGCAGCGGCAGCGGCAGCGGCAGCAGCAGCGGCGCGGGCGGCGACAGCGACGAGATGTGGGTCGACGTGCTTCGCACGGAGGAGCTCCACCTGCACTTGTTTGTGGAGAGAGAGGGCAGCAGCAGCAGCAGCAGCAGCAGCAGCAGCGGCAGCAGCAGCAGCAGCAGCAGCAGCAGCAGCAGCAGCAGCAGCGACCAGCGGGGGCCCCTGCGGTGGCGAGCCTCTCTTAACATTCTTGCTGCAGAGGAAATTTATATTTCTTTGGATTGCTTTTGTCTCTTTTACTTTTGCTGCACTCTCAACAAGTTCCAACACTTGCAAAGACTCAAACTCCTCACTGCCTACAGACCCCCCGTAAACCCTAAACCCTAAACCCTAAACCCTAAACCCTAAACCCTAGACCCTAGCGCAGCTGCGGAGGGCGTTCGAGACAACCCAGACGGAGGACGGGCCTGGTGCTTGGCTCCGCGAGAGATTAGGGTTTAGGGGCTAGGGCCTAGGCCTTAGCGCCAAGGGTTTAGGGTTTAGGGTTTAGGGTTTAGGGTTTAGGGTTTAGGGTTTGCAGGGACGGCCAACCAAGTACCCCAGGGCCTGGTGGCTTTACTCCAAAATGTATTCGCGGCTGCTGCGGCGGGAGAGAAGAGGCAGCGACGATTTCTTTACTCAGACTGAGGAGCGAATCATGCACATGAAGAGGTAGGGTTTAGGGTTTAGGGTTTAGGGTTTAGGGTTTAGGGTTTAGGGTTTGGGGTTTGCGCGTTGTGCGTGGCGGTTGGGGAACGGAAGAGCTGGCGGGCTGCACTGCAGCGAGGGTTTAGGGGCTGAGCATTCGTGCGGAGCTTCAAAGCCAGGTTAAGGGCCTAGGGTTTAGGGTTTAGGGTTTAGGGTTTAGGGTTTAGGGATTTGGGGTTTTTTGGCGGCCGGATCTACAGGTTCATTCGCCTGGTGAAAGTTCTGCTGCTGCAGTACCGTGAGCAGCAGCAGCAGCAGCCGCCCACACAGCAGCAGCAGCAGCAGCAGCAGCAGCAGGGGAACATGCTAATACCGCCTCTCACGGAGCTGCTGCGGCCAGTGATGGCGCGCTACACGCAGCGGCTGCAGCAGCAGCAGCAGCAGCAGCAGCAGCAGCAGCAGCAGTGGCGGCGCAGGCAAACTGTGGGGCAAGAAGAGTCCGATGATCTCTTTTTGCTGCTGCAGTTCGCCAGAAGACCCTACGAGGGTTTAGGGTTGTGGGTTTTGATAGCAGCAAAAGAAACAGAAGCAGCACTTGAGGCGCTGCAGCAGCGGGGAGATGCAGACCTGCTGCAGCAGCAGCAGCTGACGCAGCGGCTGCGGGTGCTGCGGCAGCAGCAGGCGCTGCTGCAGCAGCAGCAGCAGCAGTTCACCGCCCCGAACGGGGCGCCGGCAGTGGAGGGCCTGAAGCAGCAGCAGCAGCTGCTGGTGCTGCAGCAGCAGCAAGAGGTGCAGCTGGAGCTGCAGGCGAACGTGGAGGAGCAGCAGCAGCTGCTGCTGCAGCTGCAGCACGAAATAAACGAAAAAGTTCGAGAGAAAATTGTTTATTTCTTTTCAACTCCAGCAGCGTTTTGTCGAGAAGCGCGAGAAGCAGCAGTGGCGCTGGAGCGGGGGCAGCAGCAGCTGCAGCAGCAGCTGCTGCTGCTGCAGCGCGAGCGCAGCCTGGGGCACTGCAGCAGCAGCCAGCTGCTCGAGGTGTACAGACAGCAGCAGCGTGCTGCAGCAGCAACTTGCCGCGAGCTAGAGAGCCACAGAGAAACCTGGCGGCTGTCTAGACACCGCATGCTGCTGTGGGCTGAGCTGCTGTCAGTTTATGAAAGTTTGTTTCCTGCTGCTGCTGCTGCTGCGCTGCTGAATGACAAGGCCCTGGCTGAGTTGCTGCAGCAGCACAGAAGGCGGCAGCTGGAGGAGACATTCGGCGACGGCTTGCTGCGCCGCAGCAGCGGGCTCGACCCTGTCTTCACTCGACGAGCAGCAAAAGTCCCTGCTGCTGCTGCTGCTGCTGCTGCTGCTGCTGCTGCGCCGGGGAGCGCAGCGGCGCGAGCGGCGCCGGACGGAGCTGCTGCAGCTGCTGGCGCCGCAGCAGCAACAGCAGCCGCTGCAGCAGGGGCCACGGCAGCAGCGGCAGGGGCTGCTGCAGCAGCGGCAGCAGCAGCGGCGGGCGCGGGGAAGGAGCAGCAGAAGCAGCAGCAGCTGCACAGACACGTGCAGCAGCAGCAGCGGCAGCACGTGCTGTGCGCTGCAGCAGAAGCAGCAGCAAAAATCCCAAGGCTGCTGCTGACTATTGGCAAAACTTGTGACCTCCCGCTGCCCCGCAGCCTCCACAGACGCAAACTTGGTTTGCTGCTGCGGAAGGTTACTTTGCGGCTGGCGCCTTTGGTGACTGCAGACTCCTGGCAGCAGCAGCAGCAGCAGCAGCAGCAGCAGCAGCAGCAGCAGCAGCAGCAGCAGTGGCTGCTGCTGGAGGCGCTGGACACGGCGCTGGAGCTGCAGACTTTGAACGGCGCTTCTTTGCTTTGCTGCTTCCGCTCTCTCGAGCTCTACCTCTGCAGCGGCCTGCTGCATGCGCAAAGGCGAAGCAGCAGCAGCAGCAGCAGCAGCAGCAGCAGCAGCAGCAGCAGCAGCAGCCAGGGGCCCGGCTGGAGATGCCAGCTGGAGGAGAGGATTCAGCTGCTGCTGCTGCGGGTTGCGCAGAACGCAGCAACAAGTCCCAACAGGCAGGGGCGCCGCAGCAGCAGTGTCTGCACCAACAGTGAGAACGCCGTGCTGCAGCAGCAGCAGCAGCAGCAGCAGCAGCAGCAACTCACGGTGCCTTCTGCGTCTGCTGCTGCCAGCGACAGTGACCAGCAGGGCAGCAGCACCCCGCGGGAGCTCAGCAGCAGCGGCAGCAGCGGCAGCAGCAGCAGCGGCAGCAGCGGCAGCAGCAGCAGCAGCAGCAGCGCGCAAAGGCAGAGCATCTGGCAGAACGCGATGGACGCGATTGGTAGTGCAGCAAGCGCTGCAGCAGCAGCAGCTGCTGCTGCTGCTGTTGCTGCTTCGGACGCCGAGTCCAATGCCACTCGATCACGCAGAGGCTCTCTTCTTGAGGACATCCCCAGCAGCAGCAGCAGCAGCAGCAGCAGCAGCAGCAAACTAGGAGCAGCAAAGGCGTACTTCCTGGAATCTGTGAAAACGGGAATGCTGCTGCAGCAGCAGCTGCAGAAGCACCTGTCGTTCCTGCTGATACGCTTGACTGCTCTGCCGCTGCAGCAGCAGCAGCAAAACCTGCAGCAGCAGCAGCAGCAGCACAGCCAGCTGCAGCAGCAGGAAGCTGTTCTCCGCATTGGAGTTCCCTTGTATCTGCAGGCCACTGCAAAGCTGCAGCACATTTGGGGCCGCCTGCAGATGACTGACGTGAAGGTGCTGCAGCAGCAGCTGCAGCAGCTGCTGCTGACTGTTGCTGCTGCTGCTGTCGCAGGAGGCAGGCCAACTTACACTGCTTTACCCGAAAGGTACTTCAAACCCTAAACCCTAAACCCTAAACCCTAAACCCTAGGAGCTAAATCCCAGCCCGTAGTGCCTAAGCAGAAAGCGTGGCCGCACAATGCGATACGGTAAAGAAAGCCCGCGGACTGCTGCTGCTGCTCTTGCTGCTGCTGCTGCTGCTGCTGCTGCGCTGCAGCAGCACCGACAGCGTGGCCTTTTTCGCGGGGCTGCTGACAGCTTACAAGAGACACAATGACCGGCTGCTGCAGCTGTACAGACAGCGCGTGCAGCAGAGTTCTATTCCAAGCCTTCCGCTTTCTAGCGACGACAAAAGCCAAAAGCAGCAGCAGCAGCAGCAGCAGCAGCAGCAGCAGCAGCAGCAGCGGAGCACCGAAAGCCCCGGAACTCTTCCGGGAAGTCCCCGAGAGGCTCCGCTCGCTCTTGATCTGACTTTCGTTACAGGTCGGGAGGGACGCTGCTGCTGCTGCTGCAGTTTCTGCTGCTGCTGCTGCTGCTGCTGCAGTTTCTGCTGCTGCTGCTGCTGCTGCTGCTGCTGCAGTTTCTGCTGCTTCTGCTTTTACTGCTGCTTCTGCTTCTGCTGCTGCTTCTGCTTGTGCTTCGTTTTGTGATATCGCCTGGATAAAAGCATCTGCTGCTGCTGGTGCTGCTGCTTGCCAGTAGACATGTTGCTGCTGCTCTCGCTGCTGCTGCTGCTGCTGCTGCAGATCGCCTCGCTGCAGCTTCCAAGGCTGCTGCTGCGAAGCAGCTGGCTTCTTACGGCCTGCTGCTGCCAGAGGCGCCTTCATCCGGTTTTATATTGGGACAAGAGGCCGCGCTGCCTGCAGCAGCAGCAGCAGCAGCAGCAGCAGCAGGACCTGAATGGCAAAATCTGCTGTCTCTGATGGCTTTGCGGCTGCGACTGATGCTGCCATCTGTCCAAATTTCGCTGCAGCAGCAGCAGCAGCAGCAAGAGCGCAGCAGCATTTTAGAAAGTCCTTATCAGCAGATCATTATTTCTCGGGCCTCAGAAGCTGGGGAGAGAGACACTGAAGCAGCAACTGCAGCAGCAGCAACTGCAGCAGCAGCAGCAGCTCGCCTCGCAGCAGCAGAGGAGATTCTCAGCATTGCCATTAGGGAGCAAGAGCTCACTCTTTCGCTTAGCAGCAGCAGCAGCAGCAGCAGCAGCAGCAGCAGCACGAAGCAACCTGTGATGCACATGTCTTTTGGAGGTGTCTGTACAGCTGCCTGCCACTCCCCCACAAATCTGCTGCTGCAGCTGCCGCTGCTGCTGCAGCTGCTGCAGAGCCGGTACCAGGAGCTGCATGCGTTGCTGCTGCTGCTGCTGCCCCCCAAGTGGGCCGCAACGAAGCCTCCAGAGCTGCTGCTGCTGCTGCAGCAGCAGCTGCAGCAAGAAGCACAAGCAGCAGTTAGCAGCTCGAAGGAGATAGTTCCTTCCTTTAGCTCTTGGGCTGCAGCACTGTACGGGGTAGTAAGGGAGGCCGCTTGGCAGCAGCAGCAGCTGCTGCTGCTGCAGCAGGACGAGGAGCAGCAGCGGCAGCAGCAGCAGCAGCAGCAGAAGCAGCAGCAGCAGCAGCGCCGGGACAGCGCCGCGCAGGTCATCCGCCTCAGCGACGAGCTGGTGCTGCCGCTTTTTCCCGTTGCTTCTGAAGAGTGGAGCAGCAAAACTAATGCTGCTGCTGCTGCTGCTGCTGCTGCTGCTGCTCCCGGTGGTGTCCCTGCTGCTGCTGCGCCAGTCCCTCCTTCTCTTACTGCCCGGCCCGCCCGACGAGAGCCTGCTGCTGCTGCTGCTGCTGCTGCTGCTGCGGCACAGCCCCAGGCAGTTGCTGCTGCTCCCCGAGTGCCTGCAGCAAGGGCAGCAGGAGCAGCAGCAGCAGCGAGAGCAGCAACAGCAGCAGCAACAAAGCCAGGAGCAGCTGCAGCAGCACCAAAGCTGCAGCAGCCAACAGCTCCCCCGCTTAGCAGCTCTCCTTACTCTGCAGCTCCTGCTGTTGCTGCTGCAGTACCCGCTGGAGCTGCAGCAGCTGCAGCAGCAGCAGCGAGAGCAGCAGCTGGGGCACAGTCAGCAGCGCCAGCCCCAACAGCCCCTAGTGCTGCAGCAGCTCCTGCTGCAGCAGCTCCTGCTGCAGCAGCAGCAAAGCCATCAGCAGCACCTGTAGCAGCTTCTGCTGCACCAGCCAGTCGGGAACAAGCTGCTGCTGCAGCACCTGCAACGGCGGCCTCGCCTATACCTGCTGCAGCGCCTGCGGGCTCGGGGCCTGCTGCTGCTGCTGCTGCTGCTGCTGCTTCTGCTGCTGCTGAGACTACTGCAACACCACCTGCTGCTAAGTCCTCCCCAGACTTAGCACGCTCACCTTCCGCCCTCAAGAAGCGTCAAGATGCGAATGAAGAGCACACTGCTGCTGCTGCTGCTGCTGCTGCTGCTGCTGCTCCTGCTGCTGCTGCTGCTGCTGTTCCCAGAGCAGCAGCTGGAGCAGCAGCAGCAGCAACCAAGCCAACCTCACCAGGGCTGGCGGCAGAGGCAGCGCCAGCGCAGCAGGCAGCTGCTTCTCCAGTCCCCCCGCTGAAACCGTTGAGGCCAGCTGCTGCAGCAGCAGCAGCAGCAGCAGCCCGACCAGCAGCAACAGATGCAGCAGCAACAGATGCAGCAGCAGCCGCAGCACCTCGCGCTGCGGCGTCACCACCAGCAGAGACTCGAGCTGCAAAGTTTGGAGGGATATCTCAGCGGGTAGCTCCTGCTGCAGCGGCTGCAGCTGCAGCGCAGCAGCGGCAGCAGCAGCAGCCGCAACAGCAGCAGCCGCAGCAGCAGCAGCAGCAGCAGCAGCAAAAACCTCAACTTCAGATCCCACGTCTGCAAACTCAGGGTCTACAGAACAGCGAGCGGAACTACGACCAGCTCCCCTTGTTGCAACAGAGACAGCAAACGCAGCAGCAGAGCCAGCAGCAGCAGCAACAGCAACAGCAGCAACAGCAGCAGCAGCAGCAGCAGCAGCAGCAGCAAGTGCAGCCACCACCGACCCTGTTCCCACGTCGCGTGTCTGGCGTGTCTTCTCGATCTGCGTTTCATGTGGGGCCCCAGCCTACTGCAAAGGCAGGTACAATGCAGCAGCAGCAGCAGCAGCAGCAGCAGCAGCAGCAGCAGCAGCAGCAGCAGCAGGACTGCCAAACCCCAAGAACGCTGGAGAGGGAGCAGCAGCAAGCTGCAGCAGAACTGACTTCCATGGGGCTAAAAAGGGTGAAAGGGACAGGCGCCTTTTTTCAGTTTTATTAGCAGCCAGCTGCTGCTGGAAATGAAGCAGCAGCAGCAGCAGCAGCAGTCGTTGCAGCAGCAGCAGCAGCAGCAGACACTGCTGCAGCAGCACCAGCAGCTGCTGAACTTGTTCAAAATTCTTCGCACCTGCAGCAGCTGCAGCAGCAGCAGCAGGCGCTGCTGCAAAGATGCGCAGCAGACCGTCTTACTTGGAGACGGGCGCATCCACCGTACTTCCAAGGGTTTGGGGTTTAGGGTTTAGGGTTTAGGGTTTAGGGTTTAGGGTTTCGGGCTGGCCAGAGCGCCACCGGGTTGTTTCAAGACACACCGTAACAGACACGGCCTTCATCTGAGGCTTTATTTGAAGTTTGTATCATGCAAAGTAGGCTTTAGGGTTTAGGGTTTAGGGTTTGGGGTTTAGGGTTTAGGGTTTAGGGTTAGGGGTTTAGGGTTTAGGGTTTACAGTGCACATGATTGAAGCATAGGGCGTAGGGTTTGCAAATTTGTTTAAACAGCGTGTAGAAGTTGTGGCCAGGTGTCTAGGGTTTAGGGTTTAGGGTTTAGGGTTTGGGGTTTAGGGTTTAGGGTTAGGGGTTCAGGCTGCGGGCGGCAGGGCCAAGGCTTTGGTTTCTTCTCCAGACTTGAAGCAAAGGGTTTAGGGTTTAGGGTTTGAGGTTGAGGGTTTGAGGCTCCCCCAAGGGTTTAGGGTTTAGG
>NW_013653438.1:20000-25000 GCF_000499385.1 Eimeria necatrix
TTCCCGGCTCGGCTTTGCTGCGCTTGTTGCTGCCCCAACTGCTGCTGCCGGCTGCAGCGGCAGCGCGTAACCCCCCGTGCTGTTGCTGCTGCTGCTGCTGCTGCTGCTGCTGCTGCTGCTGCAGGCAGTGGTTGCAGCGGGTTTGCTGCTGCTGGCTTCAGTGTTTGTGCCTCGGCTGATGCTGGCTGAGGCCTCGCGAAGAGCAGCAGCAGCATTTAAAGAGTTTCAGCCAAATTTAATTATTGCCAACTCCATTGGCTGCTCCATTCTCTTCAACTTGAAGGTTCCCAAGACGCCCCTCGTGAGTCTGCTGCTGCTGCTGCTGCTGCTGCTGCTGCTGCTGCTGCTGCTGCGGTTGCTGCTGCTGCGGGTGCTGCCGCTGCTGTCGCTGCTGCTGCCACGCTGCGGCTGCTGCTGGAGCGGTTGCTTCGGTTGTTGCTGCTGTGTGCTGCTCCTGCGGGTGCTGCTGCTGATGCTGTTGCTATGGCTGCGGCGACGCGTGCTGCTGCTGCTGCTGCTGCTGCTGCTGCTGCTGCTGCTGCTGCTGCTGCTGCTGCTGCAGTCATCCCGTGTAGGAACTGCTGCTGCTGCGATTAGGCTTTTGCTGTCTCTGATGGCGCGTTTGCTTTCACCTAGCGCGCTCGCGCAAGTGCCTGCTGCTGCCATAGTTGCTGCTGCTGCTGCTGCTGCTGCTGCTGCTGTTGCTTGTGCTGTTGAGTGCTGCTGAAGTTTGTCTGCTGCAACTTAATTTAGTTTCTCTAGAGCTGCTAGCCTGCTTGCTGCTCTTGGCTCCTTCCGTGCTGCTTCTTTTCTTTGCCTCCCGGCGCAGCTGCAGCAGCAGCAGCACGAGCCGTGCAGCAGCAGCAGCAGCAGCAGCAGCAGCAGCAGCAGAAGGCCCGTGTGGCAGCTGTGCTGCTGCAGCAGCGTGGCGAGTTTGGGCTGCGCTGTGGTTTGCTGCAGCTGCTGCTGTCGCCCTCCTGCGCAGCCTTCAGGCCTGCTGCAGCAGCAGCAGCAAAAGTGTCGCTTCGCAGGTGGCCATACACTCTAGTTGTGCTGCAGGCGCAGCAGCAGCAGCAGCAGCAGCAAAGCAAATTCGATGAAGCCCTCAAACTCATTCAAACTGCGCAGCCAGGCAGCAGCAGACTTGAAATTCTCGGTGCGCACCAACAGCTAAACCCTAAACCCTAAACCCTAAACCCTAAACCCTAAACCCTAAACCCTTAGCCGTAGAACGGGAATTCGTGGTGCGAAGATCTAGCCGCAAGTTGTCTTCGTATGGCAAGAACTCGACAGCGAACACTAAACCCTAACTTCTAGACCCTAAACCCTAAACCCTAAACCCTAAACCCTAAACCCTAAACCCTAAACCCTAAACCTTGTTTTCTTAGACCCTGATGATTGTAGACTCTTTAATCTGCTTTTGCTTCTGTGGGTTTGCAGAGAGCGACAGTGCCTCTTTCAAAAGGATAGCCAGCGACGACCTCAGGTGCGTAAACCCTAAACCCTAAACCCTAAACCCTAAACCCTAAACCCTAAACCCTAAACCCTAAACGCTAAACCCTGGTAGTGAGGGTGCACCCCTGCTGAGGAGTTCTTGACCACACTTCTCTGCAGCTCGCTTGTGGCTCGGCGCAACGCCTCTAAGCAAGTACTGCAGCAGCAACAACAGCAGCAGCAGCAGCAGCAGCAGCAGCAGCAGCAGTCTGTGTTTTGCTTTGTAGGGCTTGGGTGGAGGAGGTGTGGGAGAGGGGGAGGCAGCAAGTGCTGCAGCAGGCGCAGCAGCAAGAAGCAAAAGTGGATCTGTCTCTTTTTGTCGAGCCTACGAGCAGCAGCAGCAGCAGTGCAAAGAACACCGCGCAGCAGCAGCAGTAGCAGCAGCAGCAGCAGCAGTGGCAGCAGTTTCAGCACTTGGCTAGCTGCATGGGCAGTGAGCTAGCTAGCTAGCTAGCCTTTTGAACGGCCAGCTGGCCAGTTTGCTAGCTAGCTAGCTAGGCAGCTAGCTAGCTGGCTAGCTACGGAGCTAGCTAGTTAGCTAGCTAGGGAGCTAGCTGAGAGGGGCCCGGCGGTGCCTTTAGGAAGAAGCGCCGGTGCTGCAGCTGCTGCGCAGCAGCAGAAGAAGCGCCGGTGCTGCAGCTGCTGCGCAGCAGCAGCAGCAACAGCAGGCCCTGCTGCTGCTGCTGCTGCTGCTGCTGCTGAATTTTAAGTAGCAGCCCGCCAGTGTAGCTGGGGCTGCTTACGCAGTTCGATATTTTGGCAGTGATTTTAAAAACAGCTTTTAATACTTTAATGTTTAAGGGCAGCAGCAGCAGCAGCAACAGCAGCAGCAGCAGCAGCAGCAGCAGCACGGCTCAGCAGCAGCTGAGGTGTGGAGGCAGCAGCAGCCGCTGCCCCCACAGCAGTAGCAGCAGCGCTGCATAGGCAGCAGCAGCTGCTGCCCACAAAACACTTGCTGCAGCAGGAGCAGCTGCTGCTGCAGTTCCTGCCTACACAGCAGCAGCAGCCGCTTCTGCAGCAGTAGCAGCAGCAGCAGCAGCTTCTGCCTACACAGCAGTAGCAGCAGCAGCTTCTGCAGCAGCAGCAGCAGCAGCTTCTGCCTACACAGCAGTAGCAGCAGCAGCTTCTGCAGCAGTAGCAGCAGCAGCTTCTGCCTGCACAACACTAGCAGCAGCAGCTCCTGCCCACAGAGCAGCAGCAACAGCAGCTTCTGCCCACACAGCAGCAGCAACAGCAGCAGCAGCTCAGCTAGCTGTAGCTAGCTAGCTGTAGCTAGCTACGGCTAGCTACAGCTAGCTGCAGTTACTTATGGCCAGCCTTACTGGCTGGTGATCAAACGCGAAGAGCGTGTAGCTGCAGCAGCTGCTGCAGCAGCTGCAGCAGCTGCAGCAGCTGCAGCAGCAGCAGCAGCTTCAGCAACGGCAACGGCTGCAGCAGCAGCTGCAGCAGCAGCTGCAGCAGCAACTCGAGTGGCGGCGCTGCTGGTATTGGAAGCTGCTACCGTTACAGCTGCTAAACTTTGAGCAGATGCTGCTGTTGCTGCTACTCCAGCTACTGCTGCTGCTGCTGCTGCTGTTGCTGCTGCTGCTGCTGCTGCTGTTGCTGCTGCTGCTGCTTGGTTGGCTGTAGCAGCTAGTGCTGACCGCTGCTCTTGCTGCTGCTGATGCTCTTTCTCCTGCAGCCACTGTTGCTGCTGCTGCTGCTGCTGCGGCTCAGGATGCCCGGGCAGCAACTGCTGCTGCTGCTACTGCTGCTGCTGCTGCTACTGCTGCTGCTGCTGCTAACCAGTCCTATGCAGCAGCAGTTGGTGCTGCGCTGCTCTAAACCCTTAAACTGTAGGCCTAGTTCCTTTGTTCAGTTTACAGTTCAGGATTTGGGACTGAAGGGCTAGGGTTTAGGGTTTAGGGTTTAGGGTTTAGGGTTTAGGGTTTAGGGTTTATGGTCACGATCACCAGCCCTGCTGCTGCTGCTGCTAACCAGTCCTATGCAGCAGCAGTTGGTGCTGCGCTGCTCTAAACCCTTAAACTGTAGGCCTAGTTCCTTTGTTCAGTTTACAGTTCAGGATTTGGGACTGAAGGGCTAGGGTTTAGGGTTTAGGGTTTAGGGTTTAGGGTTTAGGGTTTAGGGTTTATGGTCACGATCACCAGCCCCAACTGTGCAGCCGACCCCACGGGGGCCCCCCAGCCATACCCACGGCGCGCTAGTTGTCGGAGGGTTTAGGGTTTAGGGTTTAAAATTTAGGGTTTACGGTTAATAGTCTAGGGTTTAGGGCCTAGGGTTTAGGGTTTAGGGTTTAGGGCCAAGGGTTTGAAAGTCGAGGCCTGGCGTATGGGTTTTTTCGAGGGACAGTGTGTCGGGTTTAGGGTTTATTGTTTGAAATTTCAGGCCTAGGGTTTAGGGTTTAGGGTTTAGGGTTTAGGGTTTAGGGTTGGCGATAATTGAGCTCCTTAGGAGCAGCTTCCCAGGAGACTCTGCGGCTGCTCCAGCGGCTGCTGCAGCTGCCAGCGCGCAAAACCCTGCAGCAGCAGCAGCAGCAGCAGCAGCAGCAGCAGCAGCAAGAGGAGCAGCAAAGGCAGCAGCGACGGCACAGAAAAAGGAGCAGCAGCTTCCGTATCGTTAGCAGCAAATGCAATCGGAGCAGCAGCAACAGGCTAGACAGAAGTAGCAGCAGCAGCAACAGCCGCAGCAGCAGCAGCAGCAGGAAGAACATCCACAGCAGCTGCGACAGCAGCGGCGGCCGCAGCAGCAATTGCAGCCGCTGCAGCAGCAACCGTAACGCTGCAGCAGCAGCAACCACAGCAGCAGCAGCAGCAGCCATAGCAGCAGCAGCAACAGCTGCAGCAGCCGCCACCGGCGCAGCAGCAGCAACTTCAGCAGCAGCCTCCGCCATACGGACAGGAGCACCAACCACAGCAGCAAAGGCGGCAGCCACACAGCTGCAGCAGCAGCAGAAGCAGCAACAAAAGTAACGGCAGCAGCAGCAGCAGCAGCAGCAGCAGCAGCAGCAGCAGATGCCGTTTCACCTGGCTGAGACCTCCCCGCTGCCTTCGCAGCTGCTGCTTGGCCTGGAGCCCCGCGGCCTTCAAATATCAAGAAAGAAGCAGCTTTCGCTGAACAGGCGGCTGCAGCAGCAGCAGCAGCAGCAGCAGCAGCAGCAAAAGTCTTCGGGCTGCGGCGTCTGTGAAGGCTGCGTCGGCAGCAGCAGCAGCAGCAGCAGCAGCAGCAGCAGGGAGGTGGAAGACATCCACGAGTTCATTTCGAGGCTGAAGCAGTTTATGCCCATTGACTTTTTGCTGCTGCCTCTCGCAGACCCCAAGGGAGATGTTCTGGCCTGCTTGGCTGCTGCTGCTGCTGCTGCTGCTGCTGCTGCTGCCGCTACGGCGTTCTCGCCCTCAACTGCAGTAGCAGCAGCAGCAGCAGCAGCGGCGGCGGCGGCGGAGCTTTCCCAAGCAGCAGCAGCAGCAGGATCAACAGCTCAGCCAGCGCTAACAGCTGGAGAGTCTGCT
>NW_013653438.1:30000-32500 GCF_000499385.1 Eimeria necatrix
TGCAGCAGCAGCACCAGCAAACCCTAAACCCTAAACCCTAAACCCTAGCGGGAAGTGAGAAACGGAAACAAGTTTGAAGTGCAGCAGCAGCAACCAAAGGATAGCGGCACTTGCAGCAGCAGCAGCAGCAGCAAGAGCAGCAAACAATAATAGAAGCAGCAAAAATAGAAAAAGACTAAATGAAATGCAAATAATAGTAAAGACAATAATGCAAATGGCAGCAGCAACGGCAAAATGAACAAAGTTTTAGAAGTTAGGACAGCAGCAGCAGCAACAGCAGCAGCAGCAGCAGCAGCAGCAGCTGTGCCTAAGTTTGTGCAGGCAGCAAAACTGGCAGCAGCAGCAGCAGCACTGCATGCAGTGGAAAACGTGATAATCGAAAAGAGGAAACAAGGAGTGAGGAAGCTAACACCAGCAGCAGCAGCAGCAGCAGCAGCAGTTACAGCAGCAGTAGCAGCAGCAGCAGCAGCAGCAGCAGTAACAGTGGATACGATGAAGGCTCGAGATTTGTCATTTGGTGATTACTGATCTGCAGCTATTGCTGCTGCTGCTTCCGCCGGTATTGCTGCAGCTGTTGCTGCTGCTGCAGTCGCTGCTGCAACTATTGCTGCTGCTGCTGCCGCCGGTACTGCTGCAGCTGTTGCTGCTGCTGCAGTCGCTGCTGCAGCTATTGCTGCAGCTCGTGCTGCTGCAGCAGCAGCTGCAGCAGCAACTGTAAGCCGTGAGCCCACACAGCTCCGCCGCTGCTGCTGCATTTTCCGGATTATAAAACTTTATTAATAAAATTAAAAGAAATATTTAAATAAATAAAAAAGAAAAGTTTTTGAATTTGAATTTTTTTGCATTAACGGAGTAGATCTGCTTCCTTCACCGGCGAGCGTTTGGCGATTAGGGTTTAGGGTTTAGGGTTTAGGGTTTGGAAGCAGCTGTTCTCGAGGCGATCTTCTTTATTTTCTTTTTAATTATAATTTATTTTATTTTCAATTCATTATTTTTGAAAAACCACGAGAATAAGAGTGTTGTGTGGGGCCCAAGACGCGCAAAGTTGCAGCGCATGCGCGCTGCTGCTGCTGCTGCTGCTGCTGCTGCTGCTGCTGCCTTCCACACCTGGAACAGCAGCGTTAAACTTTTAAAGTCTTGGCAGAGACTCTCAACAATGAACCGATGCAGCAGCCTGCGCTGAGCAGGGGAAGGAGCAGCAGCAGCAGCTGCAGCAGCAGCAGCGAGCCGACGCTGTCGGCAGCAGCCGCAGCAGTAGCAGCAGCAGCCGCAGCAGCAGCAGCAGATGCCTGCTGCTGGCGGAGCTCTGAAGGAACTTCTGGACGGGAGCGGCTCAACGAGCTGCGGCCTCTGCTGCAGCAACAACAGGAGTCCTAGCGGCAGCAGCAGCAGCAGCAGCAACGGCAACAACAGCAACCGCAGCAGCAACAGCAGCAACAGCAGCAACAGCAACAGCAGCAGGAACAGCAGCAGCAACACCAGCAACAGCAGCAGCAGGGACCCAAGGGGTTGCTTTTTTGCTGTGGCTCGTGCGAACGCGGCAGCAGCAGCAGCAGCAGCAGCGTCCGGGTCAGCAGCAACAAGGGCAGCAGCAGCAGCAGCGTGAACCTGCCTCTCCGCGACAGAAGCAGCAGCAGCAGAAGCAGCAGCAGCAGCAGCAGCAGCAGCTCTGGCACTAGCAGCAGCTGTAGGGCTGCCGTCCGCCGCAGCTTCGCCTCCCCCGTCTTCGCAGCCCCAGCAGCAACATCCCCAGCAGCAGCAGCAGCAGCACCTCCCCACCGCAGCAGCAGCAGCAGCAGCAGGCACCCCAGCAGCAGCAGCAGCAGCAGCAGGCACCCCAGCAGCAGCAGCAGCAGCAGCAGCAGCAGCAGCAGCAGCAGCAGCAGCAGCAGCCCCCGCAACAGCAGCAGCAGCAGCAGCAGCAGCAGCAGCAGCAGCAGCAGCAGCAGCAGCAGCAGCAAAATGGTGGTGTTTGAGCTGGAAGGCGTGAAGGTCTACTTTCCCTATGACTTCATTTACCCCGAACAGTTCGCGTACATCCGCGCAGTGCAGCGGGCGGTGCAGCTGCAGGGGCACGCAGTTTTGGAAATGCCCACTGGCACAGGCAAACCCTAAACCCTAAACCCTAAACCCTAAACCCTAAGCCCTAAACCCTAAACCCTAAACCCTAATCCCTAAACTGTAAAGCCTAGCCGTCCGCTGCGCGGGCCGCGGCGCGGGCCGCCGCGCTGACGCGGCGGCCAGGCGGAGCGGCTTCCAGACGAAACACTTCGTGAGGGTTTAGGGTTTAGGGTTTAGGGTTTAGGGTTTAGGGTTTAGGGTTTGGGGCTTGGGGACGCAGGAAAGACCGCGGCTATGATGTCCATTTTGACCTCCATGCAACTCGCAGACCCTTCTATGGGCCGCATCATTTACTGCACCCGAACTGCAAGTCCCGAGGGTTTAGGGTTTAGGGTTTAGGGTTTAGGGTTTAGGGTTTAGGCTTTAGGGGCTGGAGTGC
>NW_013653438.1:37500-39277 GCF_000499385.1 Eimeria necatrix
TAGCGGCCAGGGTCTAGGGTTTAGGGTTTAGGGTTTAGGGTTTAGGGTTTAGGGTTTAGGGTTTGCGCGCAGGTGCCGCTGACCTCCAAGTTTGAATACCGCCACGATGTGGGGGTGCTGCGCAACTACGCCAATTTGCTGCTGGACCTTTGCAGGTTTGTTCCCGACGGAGTGGTTTGTTTCTTTCCCTCTTACGCGTACATGGAAACCGCCATGTCTTTCTGGTGAGGGTTTAGGGTTTAGGGTTTAGGGTTTAGGGTTTGGGGTTTGGGGTTTGGGGTTTGGGGTTTTGCGCGGGCGGTTGCGCGTGGGCAGCTGCGCGCGGCGATGCGGGCGGCAGCTGCGGAGCTGCTGTGTGCGAGCTGCGGCCTAGGGTTTAGGGTTTAGGGTTTAGGGTTTAGGGTTTAGGGTTTAGGGTTTAGGGTTTAGGGTTTTGCGCAGGTACGAGAATGGGTTTTTGGCCCAAGTGCTGGAACACAAATTAGTGTTTTTGGAAACAAAAGATGTTGTCACAACAACCCTCGCTTTGTTCAATTTCAAAAAGGCCTGCGACTGCGGCAGGGGCGCTGTCTTCTTCTCCGTCGCGCGGTGGGCCTAGGGTTTAGGGTTTAGGGTTTAGGGTTTAG
Source organism: Eimeria necatrix (assembly GCF_000499385.1). Taxonomy (NCBI): domain Eukaryota; phylum Apicomplexa; class Conoidasida; order Eucoccidiorida; family Eimeriidae; genus Eimeria; species Eimeria necatrix. The sequence goes on from NW_013653438.1 coordinate 38,127, forward strand.
GGTTTGGGGTTTGGGGTAACTTTGTTTCCAAGGCGTTAGCGTCTGCGGCCTGCCCTTGAGCGCAAACGGCGAAGTCGCGCAAACCCTTGGCGGCGGCTTTAGAGAGGAATAGGGTTTAGGGTTCAGGGTTTAGGGTTTAGGGTTTAGGGTTTAGGGTTTAGGGTTTAGGGTTTAGGGTTGTGCGTCTAGGGGAAAGGTGGCAGAAGGCGTCGACTTTGACCGCCACTTCGGACGCTGTGTGGTGCTTTTTGGAATTCCTTTTCAATACGCTCTTTCGAGGGTTTTGAAGGCGCGGCTGGACTTCTTGAGGGTCAGCGAGGGTTTAGGGTTTAGGGTTTAGGGTTTAGGGTTTTGGGGTTTCAGGTTTGGAGTTTGGGGCTTCGGGCTTGTCAGGGTTGACCTGTCACAGCGAGTGTTTAGACTTCGATGAGAAGCTGCCAACGGGTTCAGGGTTCAGGGTTTAGGGTTTAGGGTTTAGGGTTTAGGGTTTAGGGTTTAGGGTTTGGGACTTTGGTGCACAGGAAAGATACCAAATCGTTCGGGCTTGTCAGGGTTGACCTGTCACAGCGAGTGTTTAGACTTCGATGAGAAGCTGCCAACGGGTTCAGGGTTCAGGGTTTAGGGTTTAGGGTTTAGGGTTTAGGGTTTAGGGTTTAGGGTTTGGGACTTTGGTGCACAGGAAAGATACCAAATCCAAGAGAGCGAATTTCTTACATTCGACGCGATGCGGCAGGTGAGGCGTTTTGCTGCCACAGTTGCGTCTGCTGCAGCAGCAGCTGCTGCTGCAGTTGCGTTTTCTGCTGCTGCTGCTGCTGCTGCTGCTGCTGCTGTACTAGTTGCTGCTGCATAGCTGCTGCTGCTGTTGCTGTTGCTGCTGCCTCTGCCATTGCCTTTCACCCTCACCTGTGCAGTAACGCCCCGAACCTAGGCCCCAGGGTTTAGCGTTTCGGCTTTAGGGTTTAGGGTTTAGGGTTTAGGGTTTAGGGTTTAGGGTTTGCTGCAGGCAGCGCAGTGCGTGGGCCGCGTGATTCGCTCGAAAAGGGATTTCGCTTTAATGGTTTTTGCCGACGCCAGATATTCGAAAAGTGACAAAAGAAATAAACTGCCTCCGTGGATTACTCGCTACTTAGACCCCGCAAACCTCGCACTCA
>NW_013653439.1:0-1991 GCF_000499385.1 Eimeria necatrix
CTGTAGATGCACTCGGAGTGGAACTTGCCCCCCACCACCACCACCAGCTGCAGCAGCGTCTGCTGCTGCTGCTGCTGCTGCTGCTGCTGCTGCTGCAGCAGCAGCAGCAGCAGCAGCAGCTTCTGAAGATTTTCCCTCTGACCGTGTCTGGACACTTGGCCTTTCTGGAGACTCTGAACCACCTGTAGATGCACTCGGAGTGGAACTTGCCCCCCACCCCCACCACCAGCTGCTGCAGCAGCAGACCTTCTTCCCCCTGACCGTAAGAGGACACTTGGCCTTTCTGGAGACTCTGAACCACCTGTAGATGCACTCGGAGTGGAACTTGCCCCCCACCCCCACCACCAGCAGCAGCGTCTGCTGCTGCTGCTGCTGCTGCTGCTGCTGCTGCTGCTGCAGCAGCAGCAGCAGCAGCAGCAGACCTAGAAGGGGGACTGGCAAAGAGGGCACTTGGCCTTTCTGGAGACTCTGAACCACCTGTAGATGCACTCGGAGTGGAACTTGTAGCGGCAAGTGCGGCACTTTTTGTTGGGCAAAGTCCTTTGCTGCGGGTGCAGCAAAGAAAGACAAATGGGACACTCTTCGGGCTTTTGGAAGAAGCAAAACAAATTTGCTGCCAGCAAATCCACTCCTGCTGCAGCACAAGTCCGCCCCATGTGCGCAGCAGCACACACGCACCACCCGCTCAGCCGCCCCTTCGGCACTCCTGCAGCAGCAGACGCAACAATAACAATAATAATAATAATTATTATTATTATTGTTAGAATAATAATAATAATAATAATTAGATTAATAATAGTAAAAATAATAATAATAATAATAAATAATTAATAATAATAATAATAATAATAATAATAATAATAATAATAATAATAATAATAATAATAATAATAATTAGAATAATAATAATAATAATAATAATAATAATAATAATAATTAGAATAATAATTAGAATAATAATTAGAATAATAATTAGAATAATAATAATAATAATAATAATAATAATAATAATAATAATAATAATGATAATATTAATAATAATAATTATAACAATAAGAATAAGAATAATAATAATAATAATAATAATAATAATTAAAATAATAATAATAATAATAATAATAATAATTAGAATAAATGGAATGGAAGAATGGAAATAAAAGGGGAAGTGGCAAAGTGGAAAGCAAACGCAGAAGCAAAAGCGCACGCAAAGCTGCTGCAGCAAGCGCAGCAGCAGCAGCAGCATTGCAGCAGCAGCACTCCAGCAGCAGCAACACTGCAGCAGCAGCAGCATTGCGACAGCACCAGCAGCAGCATTGCAGCAGCATTGCAGCAGCATTGCGACAGCATTGCAGCAGCACTGCCACAGCACTGCAGCAGCAGCAGCAGCACTGCAGCAGCAGCACTGCAGCACTGCAGCAGCAGCACTGCAGCAGCAGCAGCAGCACTGCAGCAGCAGCACTGCAGCAGCAGCACTGCAGCAGCAGAAGCAGCAGCAGCAGCACTGCAGCAGCAGCACTGCAGCAGCAGCACTGCAGCAGCAGCACTGCAGCAGCAGCACTGCAGCAGCAGCACTGCAGCAGCAGCAGCAGCACTGCAACAGCAGCACTGCAGCAGCAGCACTGCAGCAGCAGCAGCAGCACTGCAGCAGCAGCAGCAGCACTGCAGCAGCAGCAGCAGCGCACCGCTTTCGGAGTGGTCGAGGATGAGGAGCTTTGGCCTTTGGAGGGGAAAAGCCCTTTCGAAGACGAGAGCAACTTTGAGAGAAGTTTTTGCTTTTTCGTTTTTCAAAGAAATTAAAATTCGCCGCAAACGACTTTCGTAGCTGCAGCAGCAAATGCTGCGCTGCCCCACCAAAGACACGCACCGCCGGTGCTCCTCTTCGATGAACCTGCACCAGCAGCAGCAGCAGCAGCAGCAGCAGCAGCAGCAGCAGCAGCAGCAGCAGCAGCAGCAGCAGCAGCAGCAGCAGCAGCAGGGTCGCCGCAGCAAAG
>NW_013653440.1:0-3020 GCF_000499385.1 Eimeria necatrix
ATCACCTGAGATGATTGGCGAGCCAATGCACAGTCGGTAAAACATCGTTTCTCATGCAAATCCTATGGCACTGTGGTTTTGAAGACGCATCCAACAGCCGCTTGCAGAAAGCATTCCCAGCTTCATTTCAACCGCCACGCAGAAGCGAGACACCAAAGCTCGTGCATGGCCACCTGAAACTTATGCTTAGGTGAGTGAGCCTCAATTCTGGAAATCCCGAATCTGCCCTGAAATTCCGAAAGCAGTCAAGGCTTCATCATCTCCAAGTCGCTTCGCGTGAAAAAAACAAAACCGTCCCTACCACAACCACGAAGCGGACCAAGAATCGCAGCTGTCCCTGCTTAGAACAACTCAACCCGTCTTCACTGTGTCGCTCCACACACTGTTAGGGAGCCGTAGCACTATTTTCCGTAAACGCTACTTGCCGGGGGCGCCCAAATCTCCTCTCTTGTTGCAAATGCGATGTAGCACCCAAAGATGAAGGCTTATCCTCTGCTGTTGACCCGGCACCCTAGAACCGCTGTGTTCGTGACGCATGCTTGGGCGTTCTCTGTATGACATGAGCACCATCAATACAAGCTCACGTACTTCCTAGGTCAGAGGACACATTCGTGGACGTATGCAAAAGCAGCCACTTCAACAGCGACGCAGAAACACACGGCGAAACGAAAGACGCGCAGATCCTCGGCAAGCAAGAAAATCAAGGCTGACATGCCGACCGAATGGGTCGTGCAGGAGAGGGGAGTCGCCAGTAATTGCATCGTTATATCCGTACTAGAGGAGACCGTGCATGTTGGGCTTTGCAAAGCGTTATCAGCCTGGCCTCGTCATGCTGACAGAGCTGCAGAAATGCTGGCCAAGCGTTCCGAGTGCGGAATTCGTATAGCTCGCAAATGGTGAATAAACGACACAGTATCGTACCACGGGGGAATCAGTCGCGTGCACTGGGAGGCCGAGACCGCTGCGCAGAGCCTGCTATGTGGAGCTTGTGCATCCCGATTTCGACGTGTCGACGTCCTCTCCAGGCAACGTCACACATCCTGGTGCGAATAGCTGGTGAACAAACCGAATGAGCAGCTGAGAGTCGCACTGCTTTCATGTGACTGGTGTCGAGCGCGTTCACGATTACACAGAGCGCAGACTCTTGTGTGTGCATTTGACACGTCGGTTCATTTGTGGACAGACTGGGAGCCGTGAAAATGCTCCCATTAAGCAGACCAATTATGGCATCGAGGATGCAATAGTTTGTCATGCATATCTACAATTATGTCTCTTTGGGGGGTTAGTGGGTAGCGTCATTGCGGTAGTATATAAGGGCAATGCCTAGTTGGAAACCTGCAGGCGAAATTGTATTGCCTATAAATATTAGCGAGCTGAGCTTTGCGGCAACCTATGTTTGGTCGATCGGCGTGGCAATACCCATTATTGCGTATTCCTGTGAAGTTCGTAAGAAAAACAAGTGCATGATGAAAAGTACGTCTTTCCAAGTGCAAATAGCATGCGGTTTGCTTGTGAAATTTAGTTTACCCTCGCATGTACGAAGGCATTCCACTTTTTTTGGGACAGCACCAGGAACAAGAATGTGCTCAATGCTTCTCCGCGGACGACCAGTGAGTTTGTTTATATCCCGTGAAATCATTCCGTTTGACGAACGCCTTAGTTTTAACGGGATCGTTTTTCCTATGTCATGTACTTCGGTGAAACGTAAATCGTTACCAGTCAAGGTTTCTTGTGTCGAATGTGGCATGAATGCTGCTAATCACAACGTAGCAACATCAGACAGGAGCAGCCGTTTCCACTTCGGAGATGTAAACATGCACAGAATTGCACAGGCTGCGTCGAAAAGCGAGGCACTGGTTGATAAAGCGGTACGCCGTTTGAATGCTTTTTTAAAACTTAGTCAAAGAACAGTCCCAGTGATTTGCGTGGTGCGGTCTTGTATTCCACGTGCTCTTTTTAAATGCATTTTCCAATTCAAGCGACAGCACGTGTCGATCTGAACAAAAATGCGGACAATAAAAAATGGAACTGGTAGATAGGATTTGTTAAGATGAAAATATGTGATGCTGTGGACGATGTTGGAAACATCGTCTTTTTTCCTTTCCTTGTTAGGTGACAGATATCACCAGCAAACCTGCAGCTAACGTCTGTCGGAAAAGAAGTACTTTCAGACCAGAATAATAAAAAGCTTTTTGTCAAGAAGTGTGAATCACTTTGCCAGAAGTCCAGAAAACGGTTTCCCAAAAAATTTTGTGCAAGGGAGTAAAAGACACGCAACATCCACTGGCAGTGTCCGCGGCACTCGACATGCTCTCGCCAGCTTATGGGTCTCCAAGGATCATCGGTACGATCACCTGAAATCACAACGTAGCAACATCAGACAGGAGCAGCCGTTTCCACTTCGGAGATGTAAACATGCACAGAATTGCACAGGCTGCGTCGAAAAGCGAGGCACTGGTTGATAAAGCGGTACGCCGTTTGAATGCTTTTTTAAAACTTAGTCAAAGAGCAGTCCCAGTGATTTGCGTGGTGCGGTCTTGTATTCCACGTGCTCTTTTTAAATGCATTTTCCAATTCAAGCGACAGCACGTGTCGATCTGAACAAAAATGCGGACAATAAAAAATGGAACTGGTAGATAGGATTTGTTAAGATGAAAATATGTGATGCTGTGGACGATGTTGGAAACATCGTCTTTTTTCCTTTCCTTGTTAGGTGACAGATATCACCAGCAAACCTGCAGCTAACGTCTGTCGGAAAAGAAGTACTTTCAGACCAGAATAATAAAAAGCTTTTTGTCAAGAAGTGTGAATCACTTTGCCAGAAGTCCAGAAAACGGTTTCCCAAAAAATTTTGTGCAAGGGAGTAAAAGACACGCAACATCCACTGGCAGTGTCCGCGGCACTCGACATGCTCTCGCCAGCTTATGGGTCTCCAAGGATCATCGGTACGATCACCTGCAGATCTCAAACAAATATAAAGAGACAAAGAGAGCTCATGTTTTCTCACAAAAACTCGAGCT
>NW_013653441.1:0-1630 GCF_000499385.1 Eimeria necatrix
AAGAAAGGCCCCTTCCCAAACAACCAAATGCCCGCAGCCGCGGTGCTCTCGAGTCTTCTACTCAAGTTCGGGAAAATATAAGAGGCACACGTAAATGCATAAATAAAGGAAGGTATACGAGTCCAATTATATCTTTATGTATATATATGAATATACGTACAACTAATGTGCATATACATACATATATATATATATATATACATCAGATAGTTCAATACTTGCACACTCGCGAAGCAAGACACCCGGTAAAGATGCACCTGTACACTCATCCATAGACGTCATTTTATCTGCATTTCAGTACATACAGATACTAAACTACAATCTTTTTCTACCCGTAGGCACATACATACACATTAACCTACAAAGCTTCTATATATATATACTTTTATTCACATTTTTACACATATTCACGAACATATCCATTCGTATCCGCGCTTCCATATACATAATAATGCATGCATTTCTAATGAAGTACAAATACTATATCTAATTCGGAGTCTAGACACTGAAGCAAATCACTATTCCATTGCGGGCTGAAGTGACCTTAATATGGCTCTAAACCTCTAAAGATCTGATTTGCGTTTCCCGACTTCGACGTTAAGAGTCTTTCAATCAATTTTAAAATCAAATTTATTCTGTCCCCAAATTGGCTGCGTCATTCATCTGCGGGGGGGCGCAGCCCGGAGGCTGCAGGCCGGCTGCGGCCAGTACCGCCTCCTTGGCTGCAGCAGCAGCGGCTGCTGCAGCAGTAGCCCGTTGCCTCAGCAGCAGCAGCAGCAGCACTCGTCGCCAGCACTGCCCTGCCGCCTCCGCAGCCCTCGAGCGCCCTCGCTGCCCCCGCGGCCCCCGCAGCAGCAGGCGAGGCAGCAGCAGCAGCAGCCGCTCAGGAGAGCTGGCCACAGTCGACTATGGTGACCTGCTGCTTGGGCTTGCCGCTGGTCGTGCCCACCTGCTCGATGGCCTTCACCACGTCCTGCCCCTCAGTCACCTGGCCAAAGACGCAGTGCTTGCCGTTGAGCCAGTCGCAGACGACGGTGGTGATGAAGAACTGGGAGCCGTTGGTGTTGGGGCCGGCGTTGGCCATGGAGAGGAGGAAGGGGCGGTCGTGGCGGAGGTTGAAGTTCTCGTCTGCGAACTTCTCCCCGTAAATGGACCCCCCGCCGGTCCCGTTGCCCCGCGTGAAGTCCCCGCCCTGCAGCATGAACTCGGGGATGATGCGGTGGAAGCTGGAGCCCTTGTAGTGCAGCGGCTTCCCGCTGCGGCCCACTCCCTTCTCCCCCGTGCACAGACACCGGAAGTTCTCCGCGGTCTTCGGAGTCACATCTGCAAACAACTCCATCACGATGCGCCGCGCGGCGCCTCCGCCGATCGACACGTCGAAAAACACCCGCGGGTTCGGCATCTTCGAAGCAGCAGCAGCAGCAGCAGCAGCGGCCCCGGCTGGGGGGGGGGGAGCGCAGGCTGAAACACAAAAAACAAGCGAAATTGTTTTGCTATCACTCGCGCCCAACGCCACACACTACCCTCGCACTTCTTTACCCACTCTCTAGTGCACCCCTCCACACGCACCCGCAAACCCCCGCAGCAGCAGCACCCTGCTGCTCCTGCTGCTGCTGCGGCCGCTGCTCCC
>NW_013653442.1:0-1219 GCF_000499385.1 Eimeria necatrix
GCGCGCAGGTGCGAGCAGCACTGCTAGACAACGTGGACACGCCAGAAGCTCTTGTTGCGCTGCAGCACTTGGTCTCAGCAGCAAATAATTATTTGAACAAAACCCTAAACCCTCGCGCGCCTCTTGTGAAGGAAGTTGCGCAATATGTCTTCAAAATGCTGCAGGCGAGGTTTATTTATTATTTATTTATTTATTTATTTGTTTATTTATTTATTTATTTATTTATTTATTTATTTATTTATTTGTTTGTTTATTCATTTGTCTTCAAAATGCTGCAGGCGAGGTTTATTTATTATTTATTTATTTATTTATTTATTTATTTATTTATTTATTTATTTATTTATTTATTTGTTTGTTTGTTTATTTATTTGTCTTCAAAATGCTGCAGGCGAGGTTTATTTATTTATTATTTATTTATTTATTTATTTATTTATTTATTTATTTATTTATTTATTTATTTGTTTGTTTGTTTATTTATTTGTCTTCAAAATGCTGCAGGCGAGGTTTATTTATTTATTTATTTATTTATTTATTTATTTATTTATTTATTTATTTGTTTATTTATTTGTTTATTTATTTTATTTATTTGTTTATTTATTTGTTTTCATTTTACAGTTTGTGTTTATTTTACTTATTTTGGTTATTTTATGTGTTTCTTCTTCTGTTTTATGTCTTTTTTGTTTTGATTTGTTTCGTGTTTTGTTTTTCTTCTTTTCTTTTTTTCTTTTCTTCTTTTTCTTTTTTGTTTCTTTTCCTTCTTTTATTTCTTTTTCATTTCTTTGGATTTCAATTTACCTTTTGGTTTTGTTTTTCTGTTTTGCTTTCTTTTCGTTTTTTTGATTTTTTGGATTTTGTTTTTATTCGCTTTTTGTTTTTTCTTTTTTTATTTTTAATTTTTTTTAATTATCTCGTTCAATCTCTTCAAGTCCTTTTCAATCATTTTTATTCTTTTTGATTTTTTAAATTTCTTTTGAGTCTTTTGTTCTCATTCAATATCTTTTAATTTGTTTTAACATCTTTAAATCCTGTCAATCTCTTTAAACACCTTTTAATTTCTTTTTAATATCTTTTAATTTGTTTTAATCTCTTAATTTAAATCCACTTAATCTTTTTAAACATCTTTTAATTACTTTTTGCAACCCATTTTGATTATTTTAATCTTTTTAAATCCATTTAACCCATTTAATCTCTTTAAACATTTTTAACTTTTTAAATTTAA
>NW_013653443.1:0-1721 GCF_000499385.1 Eimeria necatrix
TAACTCCAGGGATTCTGGAGCGCTTTTGCATGCGCAGCGAGTACGCGGATCAAGGTTTGCGTGCCATTAGCACATGCACTGACATGAGGTTAGGGAGAGTGGAATCGATTGGAGGTGCGCGTCATAATTAGTCTAAGGCTGCGTTGCGGTATATGCACCGTGCGCAAACGTTATCATGACTCTGTGGCATTTTAAATCCAAAGCGTGTTTGTGCCGTTTAAGTATGAGATGCTTCTCACGGTTTAAGGGTACATGAGAATGGCGTTGACACGTTTATATGTGCGTGCAAATTAAATCGTACATTTGCTGACCGAGATGTTCCGACCTTTCTTTTAGGCGGGTAAATGCGAGGTAGGAGATTTCAGGCACGCAGTTTGGCCGTAGGAGGAGCTTATTTATCTCAGCATATGCTAAATCGTGCTTCCATAGCAAACGCGTTTCTTATTCGATTTGTTTTACTGCAGCTCGTGGAGTGCTCGTGGGACGGCCTCCTGCGTGCTCAGGACGCAAAAGGTCTTGCTGATCACGTGCTTCAGAACTAAGACTAGCGCAAGCGTTTTCTTTCGGATGCGCAGCTCAGCTTTGATAGAGTTGTCACAATGTAAGTGTGCAGTGCGATGTTTTGCGCTAGTGAATGAAAAGGCACGCAGGGTAGTTTGTTTGCGATGAAGAACAAACGCTTGTAAAATTCTGCTCTCCGTTGCTTGTCGACGCAAAAGGTCTTGCTGATCACGTGCTTCAGAACTAAGACTAGCGCAAGCGTTTTCTTTCGGATGCGCAGCTCAGCTTTGATAGAGTTGTCACAATGTAAGTGTGCAGTGCGATGTTTTGCGCTAGTGAATGAAAAGGCACGCAGGGTAGTTTGTTTGCGATGAAGAACAAACGCTTGTAAAATTCTGCTCTCCGTTGCTTGTCGCATTAGGGATCGTCGTTGAATTTGGTTTCTATGTCATGACGATTTTATTTCATTGGCACGTCCTGCTCGACATCACGCTGTTCCAGTCCAGAAGCTCTAGTCTTTGCTACACATCACCATGCTTCCAGTGTGCGCTGAAACCTGCGCGTATTCTGAAATAATTAGTAGCACAATGTGTCCGCGTCTTAAATTTTTCGAAGTAGGAGAGGTCCGCGTCACTCGTTTTGAAGTGAAGCTGAGTGCGGTTGTTTCAGGCGCACCGCTTATATTCGACGTGTGCGTGGTAAGCTCAAACAGGAAAGGCGTTAGTCTGCCTGGTGGCGTCTATGTAGAATATAAACTCCAGGGATTCTGGAGCGCTTTTGCATGCGCAGCGAGTACGCGGATCAAGGTTTGCGTGCCATTAGCACATGCACTGCGCGAATCAAGGTTTGCGTGCCATTAGCACATGCACGGACATGAGGTTAGGGAGAGTGGAATAAATTGGAGGTGCGCATCATAATTAGTCTAAGGCTGCGTTGCGGTATATGCACCGTGCGCAAACGTTATCATGACTCTGTGGCATTTTTAACGCAAACATGTTTGTGCCGTTTACGTATGAGATGCTTCTCACGGTTTAAGGGTACATGAGAATGGCGTTGACACGTTTATATGTGCGTTCAAATTGAAGCGCACATTTGCTTATCAAGACTCTGCCCTGCTTTTGCTTTTCTCAGGCAGATAAATGCGATTTCAAAGCTTTCAGGAACGCTCCCTGGCCGTATAATGAGCTTATTTATCTCAGCGTATGCTTTATCGTGCTTCC
>NW_013653444.1:0-2132 GCF_000499385.1 Eimeria necatrix
GTGACTTGTCGACGGCAAAAAATTAACGCGTACGCTTACTTGTGCGTTTTCTGCGCATCCGTACTATTCGAAGGGCCAAGCACCGAATATCCCTGTGGGGCGAGGACACTGCTGGTGCAGTGGCTCAAGTACAGCTTCAAGGCTTTTAGCATGTGGATGATGACGAAGGTGTGCCGCCTTACATGCATGTGGCCAGACACTTCGCATTTAGAAGGCAAGGCTTATTGCTTCGTGTGGAGAAATAGTCCCTGCATCTGTCTTCAACTGACTGAAGGGGAGCCAGGTGGGAGAGTTGTTTATCATGCCTGTCTGAGGGCGTGTTCTTTTTGGCGTTCAATCGAGGGAAAACGCGCGAATCATTGCATATATGCTTGGTATCACGTGGAGCTACTTCTTAGGCTTTTAGCATGTGGATGATGACGAAGGTGTGCCGCCTTACATGCATGTGGCCAGACACTTCGCATTTAGAAGGCAAGGCTTATTGCTTCGTGTGGAGAAATAGTCCCTGCATCTGTCTTCAACTGACTGAAGGGGAGCCAGGTGGGAGAGTTGTTTGTCATGCCTGTCTGAGGGCGTGTTCTTTTTGGCGTTCAATCGAGGGAAAACGCGCGAATCATTGCATATGTGCTTGGTAGCACGTGGAGCTACTTCTTTGTGGGGTGTAGGAATCCTATGCTGACTGAAATGTTCAAATAGATGGAGCCCAGTACACAGCGTACAGCAACATAGTTCGTGCTCTGGCATGCGTGGTGAGCAGGGAGTACGATGCTGTGGTTCTGGTGCTCGCCGAATCATCCGCATTGCGTTTTGCGTGCCATAGGTTCTACAGTTGGTAACCAGTGACACTGGGACTGCGTCATTGAACGGGATCCTCCAGACGCGCGTGATAGCGTCGAATCCATTTTTTGCCGTTGTGCTTTCTCCATGATGCTGCAAGCAAAATCTGATCCTCTCATTTTGTGCAACGTGTATCTCGGAGATCAGGCGAAGGAGCTGCTTATCACTTCCATTTTGAGACAAAAATGGCGTGGTTGCGCAAGTCAATATTAGCTTTGGTTCATGGCGGAGCTCTCATGCTACCTATCTTCGTGCAAAGTTTCAAACTATTTCCAGACGGTACGCATGCTGCAGCTGGCAAAGGAGAGTGGCAGATGGGACGTTTCGCGCGTTCCTGATGCAACAGAAAACTAGATATACAGGGAATTGGCAGAGGGTATTGTGTTCGGCATGCCGTTGCATTTCGAATTCGAAGTTACACGGAGTGTTTCTACAGTAGACGTGCTGCGTTTCTTGCAATATGCTGAATACTGATCATTTGACGGGGTCTATTTTCCTGGTTACACGTTTGGCTGGAAGGAGCGAAAACGTTCTGTGAAAAACACTAGCTGATTTGAACCATGCCTTGCGGGATGGTGACAAGAGAAAAAGAAGAAATGCATTGGACAGTGCCGGCTGGAGGGTGGACGCGGGTTGCTTCGCGACGCACATGAAGGTCTGAGCATCGATGGAACTTGGTAACGGTGCGCTAGAAATTGGCGGTGTATGGATATGTGCGCGACTACGCAGAGCGCGCTTACGTCGACGCGGAATTGATTGACGCGCCGGAGGCTTGCGGGAGCATTGGCGAGGCAGGTTTTTTCGGTGATAGTGAGTCAGCTTTAGATGTTAAACAGGGGCACGGCTTGACATGCATTGCGTGAGATGAGCTCGGTACTCGCGCCGCATGCACCAGTCGCTGCACCAAGGTGCCACGTGGACAGATTTCAAACGTGTATTTGAAAATTCAACAAGTACATGCATGCAACTCAGATGGACTGCAAGACATTTGCTGACTTGTCGACGGCAAAAAATTAACGCGTACGCTTACTTGTGCGTTTTCTGCGCATCCCTACTACTCGATGGGCCAAGCACCGAATATCCCTGTGTGGCGAGGACACTGCTGGTGCCGTGGCTCAAGTACAGCTTCAAGGCTTTTAGCATGTGGATGATGACGAAGGTGTGACGCATTGCATGCATGTGGCCAGACATTTTGCGTTCAGAAGGCAAGGCTTATTGCTTCGTGTGGAGAAATAGTCCCTGCATCTGTCTTCAACTGACTGAAGGGGAGCCAGGTGGGAGAGTTGTTTATCATG
>NW_013653445.1:0-1354 GCF_000499385.1 Eimeria necatrix
TGCCTCCACAACGCGGCAGTAATAACCATATTTTACGCAGCTTACCATCTAGTGTTTGGCTGATGATGGATTTTGTCTGAGGTACACAAGGGCGCAAAAGTGAATGTTGCGTTATCTTGCTGGGAAAGCTTCATTGCTCCACAAGGGCGGCTGATTGTATGCGACCATTCTCGTCTAGTTTGCATAATGTGAAAAACACAGCGGTTTCTTTCTATTCTGGCTGGCATTGTCAGCCTTAAACCTTAATGCAGCTTGCAATAAAGTAAAAGGCTGACAACGCAGGTCAAGCCGCGATGTGTTGAGCACATTGTGAGATGACACAGTGCTACATATTTACTGCTCACCACGAACAACAAACAAATTTGGCAACATCTTTTTAAGCTGCAGTAAATACTGGAAAACGAACGTGCCGCTGGCATAAGGAGGAGGTTCGGCGGCGGATCGCAAGCCTGAAGGCGGCAAGCCAGCGCCTGCCTGAGCTGCCACACGGGCAGCATTTTAAATTCGAAGCTGACAGTAGCTGATTTATTGCTGCGAAGTAGGCTCTAATGCAGAGTCTGCTTCTTGAAACCTTGAACATTTCACAGCTTAGAATTTTGCTGAGAAGAGATGTGAGAGCTACAGCATAATATGGCGCACGAGCCAGAATATTACAGAAAAAACGCCCTGATCGTCCATAAACAATGCGCCAAACGCCTGCGTATGCCTTCAAAAGAAATGATATAGTCAGATAGCCTCTGGTATACGGCAACGTTTAAGAAGCATCACATCAATGTGGAATTGGCATATGGAAAAGAGTGTGCTACATACTTGCTAGAAGGTCGACAGCGAAGCATGGCCACAGTCATTGCCGATGTTCACAGAAAATATGAACCTTCTGCGACTAAGCATTGCTTAAACAAACGCCTTTTCGCATTTTCGAAATTCTACAGCTCCCAGGCGAAATAATGAAGCCCTTATCTGGCACTTCGTCAGCAAAGTGAATTTTAATTATTCAACGGCAATCCACTGAATGCTTCCGAAAGTTGGTAGCGAAAGTCTAACAGCGTGTCCCTTAGACTAACCAAGAACTCGAGAACAAATTTCTGGCCTTACGCTCTGCATCAACCAGATATAAGGAGTGTTACAATTGCATAATCTAAACGAGCGATCAGACTTCACTTTCGCAAGTCGGTGCTACCCTCCGACGCACTTTCTGCATACCGAAAATGCAATTCGCCCAAGAAAAAAGCCAGCTTATAAATGGTCTGTTGTGCACCTTTTCCACTTTACACCATCTGCCTAGCATCCACAGCATGTAACCCACGCAAACACTAGTTTCTGAAATTAGCGGAAATGAGTCAAAACCATACCG
>NW_013653446.1:0-2323 GCF_000499385.1 Eimeria necatrix
ATTCCTTGCACAGAAGCAGCAAGCGCAACTGCAACGCTGCAGCTGTCCACGAATTAAGACTAATGCACGCACAAGAACAGTGAACCAAACTCACATTCCGGCAGCTTTGCAATCGCCAGGACCAGTATTTCTCGGCAACAATATGCAAAACAACCGTCGACGCAGAGTCATTCCCACTCTGGAAAAATCTGGTATTCAATGACACAGCGGCATCGGCAATAAATAATGCGCACAGGACCTGCTGGCGCATTGCGAAGCCGCTTTTAGTCAGAAAGTGCGTGCGCTGTGGCAAATGTGTTTCTTGCATATGCAGTGCAGTGTCCACGCCGTGACATCTGGGAGCTGTGTGGAGTCCGCGCCTCCAAGAGTTGAGCTTGAATCGCAGCAATTTACAGCATGGCTAGAAATGATTTTGTTATTGATTGTCCACTTACTGAAAGCTGGATTGAAGGAAGTATTATTCATACAATTGCAACAGGTTGCGCAAAACATGAATAGGTGCCGGCTTTTGGTGTGTTAGCTTAGTGTGTCAGCTTTTCACATTTCGCATGACATCATGCTTGCGCATAAGGGCGGATAAATGTTTCTGGTACCCATGCTCCTTATTAGAAATCAATTAGATGTTATGACGCGTGGTTATCTCAGCATGACCGGAAGCCGTGGTTTCGTCTGCCGTGACGAAGAAGCTATCAACTCCGCACCAAAGCCATCATATCCTTAGAGGAAAGGCTTCACGAGTATGCCTGCTGCTTGTGCAACATGTTACGCATGCTAGTGTCTGGGGTAAAACTATGAAGTGCCATGCGTTCTTCACTAGCTTTTCCTTTCCTTAGTACTGTAGAATGACTGAAGTAGGCGGTATTGTGGGACCGAACCAAACCACAATCAACATAGCAAGAACAAATGTAGGGCGCGTCTCAGATGAGAACGCAACGCCTTGAATTATGACTTGAATTATGTTTTTTCAAATGTTTCATGTAGTAAAAAGATTCGGTTACTTGATCTATTAAGAAAATGAAAAAGTGTGGGAAGCTTTGAGAAGTGCTGAAAGCGCAGAGCCGTACTTCCTGAAATGAAACAGAAAGTGCGAAGCACACGGGGGCAAGAAACGATTCTTACCCCGTGATGCGCAACACCTTGCCCATTGCAAGAAAGTTTCCAACTTTAAAATCAAAAACTAAGAAGAAAGCTGCCTTGCGCTACCTGCATCTCCCTGAGTTGTTCGCCAAGAGCAAATGGTATATTAGTTTCTGCTGAAAAATTGGTGAAACTGAGAGAATATCAATCCAGCTACTGCCCGTTCTCGGAATGACTCACAATGCGAAATTGCTTTATCCATCATGTCCTACAAGCATTGACGTTTGGTTCTAGAGGTAATTCCATGTTTCCACATACGAGCAAGTCTCCCAATCAAGAGAGAGGCCGCTCTTCGCCCCACTTATTAGACCTCAAGCCTGGAGAAACGCACTTTCTACAAAGCGAGAGCAGAACTGAAGGCACAGGCAGAAGTACTGGCTACAAAACGATTTCGCCGAATATTTTTGGCACCTTCAGAAGTCTCCGCACTCGTTGCACCTAACATTTCATCTGAATCATGTCAGATATCTGTGCTGTACGTCCTCGCATATTACAGGGTCCTACGTTGTTCTTGCCTCATGTAAAGGCATTTCGTCTCAGCAGTCGCTTCACATTTTCCGTTAAGGCGGATTGTCGTCGTTGAGCGCAGCACGCTGACAAGCGCCGCAGGCTGCTCAGTCGCAAATTCTATCACAGGATGCCATGCACAAAATTCCGACGCCATTTCAATCCTGTTTCTGTCACCACGTATGTACGTGAATTACAGGATGTGTCAGACCAAGCTGGCATCAAGAGCACACCATCCAGCCAAGCTAACGTGGAGACAAATCCTGTAAAGCAATGCATACAGTATGTTGTTGGCATTTTTCGAAGATACTTGTACGACTAGAATGCCACGGTCCGGCAAGAGGCCCATCTAGTGCGTGCCTCTGCCCGGACACGAGCGAGTGCTCCAATTCGAGACTGGCCCGCACATTTCATGTAGAGCTTCGTTTGAAGTTTGGCAATTGTTTCCTTCAGTTTCATCAACACGATGGACATAGCGTCTAGCGTTTTATGCGTAGCGCCAAAGACTCTAGTGAAACAAGGATCGGCGTACTAGCTGGTTCGGGAACGGGATGACAGCTTGCTTACATTCATATTGTTTTGTGCCGCGAATTTCATTTCGCAGGCTGGCGACAAGATGCCTCACACGCCGCTACACTAAAATACGGCTCCGAAAATCGACGCTGGCATCAAACTGCTG
>NW_013653447.1:0-1021 GCF_000499385.1 Eimeria necatrix
GAATCTTTGTCTTGAGAGACGCTCTCGGTTTACCCTGCATCTTTGCAGCGCTGTTTTGCGTAGCACGTCCACAGCTGTGACATGTCTTACCATCTGGTTGAGCAATTATCGATTTTCGATTTTGTGACTTGCTGAACGCAAGACAAGCATACCAGTTTTAAGTCACTAGAAATGATGAAGGGCATTGACTTAGGAACTTCGGCCGGAACTCCGGACGCAGAACTGCCTAGAAGGATTTCCGTGCAGTCCGTTTTCGCGCCATAAACAGTAAAATGTATCCTGCCAGGATAGTGAGCAACCTCTGGATGACGGATGACGCTTTTCGAATGGTAAATGCATTAGGCAAGGCGCAATAGAGTCCAAGCATCATGCTCAAAATCTTCAACTCACTCCCTGGCTCGTACAGGGTGACGTTAATGTATCTCTCTTAGGAGCCTTTTCAAACATCGATTTTCTTCTCATGCCTACATCACTTGCAAGATCAGCAACAATGTAAGCAAAAACAATATACCCCTTGGCATTCAGATAGACAACACAGCATTCGCCTATTTCCAGCGCGGCGCACGTCCTGCAATATCGGGAGACAATCATCCTCGAATATACACCTCCACACTGAAGAACTTTTGCCACCAAGGTAAGAATTGTGGGCCACAAAGCTTCAGTAAGCCTCTCATGTACTCATTGTACAGTACTCGGAAGCAAGCTAGCCCCAAACTTACCTCCTGTGCATCCAGTGACCTTTGTTGTGAGCTTGTTTGGTGCATTTCAAGGAAAATTAGTAAGTAGCGTCTCATGCTCGCCAAGGCCACAGCTTGTACGCTACGACATTTTCCCCGTTTACAGACAGTTATAGTGACAACGTCAGGCTTTCCAAGAAGCCGATGATTTTCCACAGCTACTAGCGGAGCTTCAGGCACTTGCAGTTGGTTGCAAAGGAACCTTCATGGAATGCCAAGAAGTGATACTACTCAACACTGTTATCGCTCTCAGATTGTGTACTGTCGAACATACAGAAGTTCTA